>NC_133774.1:13720645-13794293 GCF_003597395.2 Chelonoidis abingdonii
CAGCTTGAGGTCTTCAAACCACAATTTTGAGGACTTCAATAACTCAGTCATGTGTTAGGGGTTGTTATAAAAGTGTATGGGTAGGGTTCTGTGGCCTGCTTTGTGCAGGAGGTCAGACTAGATGATCATATTGGTCCCTTCTGACCTACGAGTCTATGAGTCTATTTCCAAGTTTTTTAAATAGAAAGAGAAATGCTTGCTGTAGGAGTTAGTGGTCTTTTAGACAGTTGTAGTTCTCACCTAGGTTTGCAGTTGTTATGTTATTTTAGCTAGGTCATAATCATGAGACCTACCTTGTATATAGTGCTTTTCATCAGTAGATCTCAAAGCACTTTATATCATTATTCACATTTTACTGATGGAAAGGTGAGAGTGACTTGCCCAAGGTCACCCAGCAGGCCAGTGACAGAACTAGGAATGGTCCCAGACCAGTGATCTTTCCACTAGACCATATGGTTGCTTAAGTACTACCACCACTCCTGTGCATTTAATTATACTTGAATGGGGATAATTATTGTGCTTTGAAATGTCTGCAGTATGCAGTTATTAACAGGGCCGGTGAGAGAAATCTCATCCACAGTCTAAGTCCCAAAACGGTGATAATTTTATTACATGGTTGTTACAACAACTGTAAGTATGTGAGAGAAGAGTGGTGTCTCTCTCTCCTTTCCCACCACCTGTCCTGCCATTTCCTACAATATGTAGCTCCCTCACCAACATTTCCAGATCCTCCTACCTCCGTCCCCCTCCATCGCATCCCATCAAGCCATTAGTTGGTCTGTAGAAGCCATTAACACATAAGAAGTTGATCCTTGCAGTCTCTTGCCCTGTAGTGCTGTGACAGGCAAGAGTTTACTGGAGGGCGGCATGTTACCTTGATTATGTAGCCTGAGCTGCACACTGAGCTGGGTCCCTCACTCCAGTTACCTGGTACCCATGCTCAGCTCAGACTCCTGCCCCCCCTTCACCCAGGCTTCCACAGCTGTCCCTGGCTCATCCAGTTCACTACTACTCCATACACACACTCTGACCATTCCCCCAGGGGTGATGTGTACCTTAACTATACATTTGTGTCACCTTCAGCCCCCTCTAGCCCTAGATCCCAGCTCACAAGGAGGGGCATGGAGAGGGGCTCACACACGCCAAGAGGAGCAGGGTCCCCCACGTCTCAAGATACACAACCGGCAGGGAGAGGGGCCCTGCAGAGGGATAGGGCTCCCCCAGATCCCAGCATACACATAGAAGGGGAGAATTCAGGGCTGACAGATCCCCACTGCACCCCTAAAAACACCCAACTTCTTCTGCTTCCCCTCCTGTTGTCTCACTTCTCACTCACCCTAATCCTTCCCTCTCCCATCTACCAGAGTCCCCCAGTCCCTCATCCCTTCCCTGCCACCCATTCCCATGTATGCCCCTCCCCATCATACGCTATATCCTTCACTATAAATCCAAACACCTCTTCCTCATTGCTATTGTTGCACCCCAATCATCCTCCCTTCTCAGTGAGCAGTTGCATGTGTAATTTATTTTCTTCTCAAACATAGTTTCAGCACCTACTGAACATCCTGCTGTCCTCAGACTACATTTCTCAAAAACAAAACAACACCTCCAAACAAACAAACAAACAAAATCCCAAACAAACAAAACCAAACAAGAATCTTGATAGAGGCAGATTTCCCCAGATGATTACAGATCATTCTCAAATTTCTGTCCAGGGTGGGTTTCAAACTTCAAAGTTGCTAGAGGCTGTGAACTTAATGAAATGCTAGGGAGGGGTGTTTGTTTTTCTGTTTTTACTGGGGCTGTATGTAGTGTTGCCAGGTGTCCAGTTTTTGACCGGACTGCCTGGTTGAAAAGAGACCTTGGCAGCTCCGGTCAGCACCACAGTTATAAGTATGGTTGGCGGTGCAGCAGGGCTAAGGCAGGCTCCCTGCCTGCCAAGGCTCTGCGCAGCTCCCAGAAGCGGCTGCATGTTCACCCTCCAGCTCCTATGCATAGCTGCCTCCACCCCAAGCGCTGGCTTCGCAGTTCCCATTGGCTGGGAAATGCCAATCCTGACATAGGAGGGTCAGGTGAGGGGCTCAGAATCCTCCAGGGACAGGGACTCCCGTATCCCAGATCACATGGGGAAATAAGGAGAGGGGACTCAAACTCCTTAGAGAGACAAGCCCCCTCTAGAACATGGCTCACATGATGGGAGCAAGAAATGGGGTTATACCTGTGCAGATAGGCTCGGGGGCCCCAGAGCCTGGCACACACGTGGGAGGGGAATGTGGGGCTGACAAGCACACCGGTCCCTATTCTGCCCAATTCACTTTAACACTCACCCTCATGTCTACCTACCCAGTGTCCCACCGCCTCCACCCACTGGTCCAGTCCCCATCCCCTCCCCCACCAACCTGATCCCCCAACCCAGCGCCCCCATTCCCACTTACTTTTCTACCCCTCATCACCTTCCCCTCTAAACCAGCATTTGCTTGCTTAGTTTATTTTCTTTTTCCAAAAATAGTTTCAGCACCATTTGATTATTCTGCTGTATTCAGATAACATGTCCCCAGAACAAATGCCCCTTTTGAGTGGAGCAATATGCTGTTTCTTTTACTTCAGATTTCTCTCTTTGCCTGGATTTGAACTCAGAGTACATAAGGCACAGTTCAAATTCAATGACTGCAATATACCCTCAGAGTCACCCAGGTATTGTGATGTAAATGTGTCTTTCTAGATAGTTAGACTCTCCCTCTGCACAAACTTGGTGTAATCCACTAGGCATACGAATAAGCCCATGAGACTTAGCCCTGCTCTATACTGGAGGTAAGGGCGGGGGGAAATCGATCTAAGTTATACAACTTCAACTACGTGAATAACGTAGCTGAAGTCGATATACTTAGATAGACTTACCGTGGTGTCTTCACCGCGGTGAATCGACTGCTACCACTCCCCCGTCGACTCTGCCTGCGCCTCTCACGGCAGTGGAGTACAGGAGTTGATGGGAGAACACTTGGGGATCAATTTATCGCGCCTAGACTAGACACAATAAATAGACCCTCGCTGGATCAATCGCTGCCCACCGAGCCGGTGGGTAGTGTAGACATACCCTTAGCATGCCTATATGGAGAAGCTAACTCTTTTGAAATAACATTTTGATTTTATTTCCCCCAAAAGACTGTTGGTGCTATGTATCAGAGGAGTAGCCGTGTTAGTCTGGATCTGTAAAAGCAGCAAAGAATCCTATGGCACCTTATAGACTAACAGATGTATTGGAGCATGAGCTTTCGTGGGTGAATACTCACTTCGTCAGATGCATGTAGTGGAAATTTCCAGGGGCAAGTATATATATGGCCAAGAAGAGCAAGTAACGATTAACGAGGCTGTTCAGTCAGGTAGGATGAGCCTGTTCTAGCGTGAGTGTGAAATCAAGAGGAGAAACTGGTTTTTGTAGCTTGTCCACGCATTCACAGTCTTTGTTTACCTGAAGCGTGAATAGTGTCCAATTTGCGATGAACTGCAGCTCAGCGTCTCTTGAAGTCTGGTCCTGAAGTTTTTGCTCAGGATGCACGTAAGGTCTCTATGACGTGCCAGGAGGTTGATGGTATCTACAGGTTTTTGTATATTGCCAGACAGAAAAGTCTGTCCTATTGGGGACTCTCTTCTCCTGCCACCCCCAGCAACATGATACGTTCTGTGCCGATCTGAAGCTACTTTCGCGTGTCATCCGACTCAAGAATACTTCCAGGACAAATGAACGCGCACTATACACAGGTACCTCCACAACAGCACAGAAGAAAACTTCCACATGACTCTTCTTGAGGGTCTTGAATACAGTCTGGACTACATGATGCTTCGCCCGAGCGTGCAGGCGAAATTGGGGAAACAAACAAGTGCTTTGCTCCTAACTAAGTCGTGCAGAACGCATGCCGATCCCAGCCTCAGAAACCACCTGACATTATATCAAAGGCTTATTAAAGGAGGTGCTCTTGTCATCATGAACATGGTCTGTACCAAGGAGGCTGCAGACAACTCATCCTACAAATTCTACAGGCCATTCCTCAATTCACTGAGGGATCACTAAGAAATGACATCTACTTAAGGGACTTCCCTCTACCCGAGAACAATCAACATACCCTCAGAGTCGCCAGGGTATTCTATCTCATACCTAAGAGCTCACAACCCGAAATCCTGGGGCCATATCTTGGGCATTGGCATTCACTAAGTGTCTGTATGTGGATCTCTACTTCGACTCTATGCCCCAGCCTCCAGTATCTCCGTGGCACCACTGATTGTCTGAGGACGTACAATGCATTGAGACCTTCCAGAAACATCTACCCCATGGATGCTAGAGGCTTCTCTACACAAACATCCAACAGATGGATTCAAGTAGTCAGACGTACCGCTGATGATGCCACAGACAATGGCTGTGAGTCGTGCTTTATCCTCACACAAACTATTCTCAATTTTGCTACAAATATTCTCCAGATCAGTGGCCTATGGGCACGCTGGCCCCATGCCAATATTTTTTGGTCGACTGGAACAAGTTTCCTCATTGTACCACTCATCCTTCTCCTCTACGCTACAATTGATTGACATCATTTATACTGGGATCAGGGAAGGGAGACATGGAAAAATATCACATTGCATTTCAACAGTTCTCACCCACATCACCTCAGCGGGACCAGATCAACAGGAGTCCACTTCTAGGACACCCGTGCAATTAAGTTGTGGTCACGATTAAAAGCATTCCTATACCGAACACCTACGACCACTATGCGCTACCTTCATGCCTCAGCTTCACTGGCATCACCACGATCCATGTGTTACGCGCAGCACTGAGGTACGAAAGCGCAGTTGCTCTACCTTGCAGAGACCACTACGAAATTCACAGCATGCTCAA
Source organism: Chelonoidis abingdonii (assembly GCF_003597395.2). Taxonomy (NCBI): domain Eukaryota; kingdom Metazoa; phylum Chordata; order Testudines; family Testudinidae; genus Chelonoidis; species Chelonoidis abingdonii. The sequence goes on from NC_133774.1 coordinate 13,725,534, forward strand.
ACTACAGTACCGCCATGGGATAGGAAGAAGATCACAGAGCCAGATTTGTACCCAGAAGCTCCTTACGAAGACAAACCCAAGAAAGAAACAAAGATCCCACTGGCATCACATACAGTCCCCGCTAAAACCTTCCAACGCATCTCAAGAGTCTACAACCCTTACCTGGACAATGTGCCCAATTCAGCCTTGGTGGCGGCCAGTCCTGCCCACAGACACCTGCAACTGAAACTATTCTTTACTGCACTGCACACTGCACTAGTTATCTGCTCAGGAACCGAATCTGCAACACTCGATGCAACTCTGTCCCAGAATCTCAGTCAGTGCCAACACATAGTAACCAGATCAGCCACACCATCACCGGTTCATTCATCTGTATGTCCACCAATGTAATATATGCCATCATATGCCAGCAATGCCCCTCTGCTATGTATATCGGCCAAACTGGACAGTCTCTACGGAAAAGGATAAATGGACACAAATCAGATATTAGGAAAGGCAATATACAAAAACCTGTAGGAGAGCACTTCAACCTCTCTGGCCACACTATAGCAGACCTTAAGGTGGCCATCCTTTTGTGTGTATTCACCCACAAAAGCTCATGCTCCAAAACGTCTGTTAGTCTATAAGGTGCCACAGGACTCTTTGCTGCTGTTGGTGCTATGCACTCTGTTTTGGTCACCCTCATGTGTCTGAGATCCTGGCACGATTATCTGAGCCCTGATTTCACCGCTTTCTGTGAACAACAACAATAAAAAAGTTGCCAGAATGTGTCAACTTTAAGACAAGCTGTTTTTTGGGGGGGGCTGTATCTCAGGAACCCCTTAGTCAAATGGTCCTAAATATAGCTCACTGACCCCATAAGGCACACCAAATTTCAAAGTAATCTGATTAACCATATGGATTTTAGAGCACTTAGAACAGTTGAGCTTTAAACAGAAAGAAGGTTTTAACCTTAACTATAGCAGAGCACAGGGCTGGCTCTAGGCACCAGTGCTCCAAGCAGGTGCTTGGGGCGACACTTTCCAAGGGGCAGCACTCTGGCTTTTTTTTTTTTTTTTCTTGGGGTGCAAAAAGCCAGGAGCCAGCCCTGAGCAGAGGTGAGCTGTGGCAGTGCGGGTCGTGGGGAGGGCCGCAGGAAGTAACCCGGGGGAGGCAAAGGAACTGCTCCCCCCCAGCTCACCTCCACTCCATTGCCTCTTGCTCCCCCGAGCACTCTGCTTCTCCTCCCTGGGAGGGAGGAAGGGAGGGGTTGGAGGGGAAATGCGGAGGGGATTTGGGGAAGGAGTTGGAATGGGGCAGGGAAGGGGTGGAGTTGGGGTGGAGCTGGAGGGCACAGGAAAATTTTTTTGCTTCAGGCAGCAAAAAACTTGGAGCTGGCCCTTGGCAGAGCAAGTACCGTTATAATTTATTCATCCATAGGAACCCAGGAAAAGGGTTAAAACAACCTCAGCCTAACATGTATTGTCTAACCCACATTTAACATTTGCCTCACGCAATTGGAAAGGTTTGACTTAGCCTCAGTACTCCCACCCGTTTTCCTGAAAACCAACTTGCAGCCTGTAGACCACATGTAGACCACGTCTCCCTGTCTCCTCGGAGGATCAGCTTTTTACCTGCTTTCTAGCTCTTTGTTTGAGAGTTCCTGACCAAAATCCCCGTAAACTGGTATCTCCCCCTGCCCCATCCGTGAAACCAGACAGATGCTGATTTCACATTAACGGAGGTAAACCTCAAAGGCATTATCACCTCCATTGTCTGAGTACAGGCTACTGGGGCTGTCTCCAGCCATTGAGTTTTGGTTCCTGCAAAACTAAGTAAGGCTGATTTAACTCTTTGTTACCCATTAACCAGCAAATACAATAACCACCAAGCCCACAGATATATGTATAACATTCCTAACGCTAATACATATAACCTCTACATTCTTCCCAAGCCCTAAAAAATCAGCAATAATAATTTTCACCCGGTAGTGTCTTGCATCTGAGGACCTCAAAGCATTTTATCACAGAAACAGAGAAGTGCAGGGCTGGAAGGGACCTCAAGATGTCATGCAGTCCATTCTCTAGGGGTGAGGCAGGATTAAGTATGTTTAAGTATTTCTGACAAGTGTTTGTCTAATCCTGTTCCAGTGACAGGGATTCTGCATCCAACCTAAGAGACTTGTTCCAATGCTTAACTATCCTTAGAGTTTAAAAGTTTCCCCCACTAATATCCAACCTAAATCTCCCTTGCTGCAAACTGAGCTGATTACTTCTTGTCCTACCCTCAGTGGATATGGAGCACAATTGATCATGATCCCAGTTATAACAATCTTCTACATATTCAAAATCATATCAAATCTCCCTTCAGCCTTCTCTTCTCTAAATATGCCCGACTCTTTCAACCTTCCATGTTTTCTAACCCTCTTTCAATTTTTGTTGCTCTCCTTTCAACTATCTCTAGCTTGTTCACATCTTTCTTAAAGTGTGGTGCCGGCAACTGGGCACAGTGCTCCAGCTGAAGCCTCACCAGTGCTGAGTAGAGTGGAACAATCACCTCCCATGTCTTATATGTGATACTCCTGTTAATAAATTCCAGAATGACATTTGCCTTTTCCACAGCAGCATCATGCTGTTGACACATATTGAATTTGTGATCCTCTTTAACCCCCCAGATCCTCTTCTGCTGTACCGCTGCCTAGCCAGTTATTCACAATTTTATATTTACGCATTGGATTTTTCCTTTCTAAGTGTAGTATTTTTCATTTAATAGCATTTCATCTTATTGATTTCAGACCAGTTCTCCAATTTACCAAGATCATTTTGAATCCTCCAAAGCGCTTGCAACCCCTCCCAGCTTGGTGTCACCCACCAATTTTATAAGCATACACGTCACTCTGTTATCCAAGTCATTAATGAAAATATTGAATAGTACCAGACCCATGACTAAGTCCAATCAGGACCCCACTAGATCCATCCTCCCAGTTTGATAGTGAACCATTGATAACTACTCTGAGTACAGTCTTCAATAATCTAGCTGTTAGACACCTAAATGCAAGTTTAGGTACCTTAAATGCTCAAGCCTGAAATTTGGGTGAACAGTAGAACTAAAACAGCATCACCAGGTGCTCCCTAACAAATAAGCTTTTTTAACTCAGGCCTCCTCTTCATAGCTGATTAAAAATAAATTTGAAAATCCAGCATGACATTTTAACAACATTTGCAATTACAATTATTCTTCATCATTAGAGGAGCACTCAGCTGCTTACAGATCACTGAGTTCTCAAGAATTTCCATACGAGATCAGACTCATGCAATGGTCCAACTAGTCCAGTGTCCTGTCTCCAACACTGACCAGCACCAGATGCTACAGAGGTGCAAGAAGGTGCAGGAAACCCCATAGCAAGTAGATCTGCAGTATCCTCTCCGCCCCCACCCCGAAAGTCTCTGTTAAGTAAGTTTAATGCTTATGAAATACAGTTGAGAGGTTGTACTCAGTGATTCAGTTCGAAAACCAACAGGATGGGATTCTTCTTGAATAAATGGAGTCCTGTTAAGCTCCTTAATTAAAGCTACAGGTGATAAACATATATTTGAGTACTTGCATGTAACAAAAGGTGCCCATTTCCTTGTGCGTGTGTATATATATATAAAAATGTAGTGTATACTCTTTTGGTGTACATATCTTTACAAAACTTTTTAGACCCCATTTCAGTGAAGCATTTAAATATTTTTTATATACACACATACATTCAAATCTTGTACTTTCCATTTAAAAATGGACTGGAAATTGCATAAGTAGATAGAAAATACACTTTAAGGAACAACTGTGTTCTGGCCTGATCTTTCCCATCTCTATTGTTAAGTCGGCTCAAAACAGAGCCTACAATTTCAAACACTTTGTGCAGTTAATGGTGCAAAAATAAAACCCTGTAGGAAAATCAGTGCCAAAAAAAAGAGGTTAATTGAATTGCACAGGTCTATCTGTGCATCACTAAACAAAGAGGATTTATTTCTATTCAGTCACTAAACAAGCCTCTATAAGGAGTCCTTGATTCTTACCTGGCATGACTTCAGTCACTAGAGGTCCCTCTGCAGGGAGCTCCCTGATGATCTCATTGTCGTCTTCATTTACATCCAGCCAACGGCCACAGTTGAACATATATTTCTCTTTTGTCAGTGTTTTCAGCAGAGTTATCTTAATTAAACAGAAACACCACGAGTTCGCAGGCTTAAAGACAAAAATGAGAAGCTCCCAATGAGCTCTGCTGGGGGAGGAAGGGCAGAGTGACGAAGGAATTAGTACTGATAATTAGAAAACCCATTCAGGTTCGCGTACTGTGCTTATCACTGGGGTATATGAGCACCTTCCAGAATTAGGACATTGAACAAAGAGACTAAGGTCTGTCAAATCTGATTCCTTTTCATTTCTTTCCTTCTCCACCCGCCTGAAGGCAAAGCCGTTGATTCAATCACATCTGCCCTCCCCCAAAAAAAACTTAGAAAAAAGTTTTGATCAAGCTCATTATTATTCAGAATTTCTTATGTGCTCACACTATGCCCAGCACTATACAGACAACATAGAGATAACATACAGATAATCCATGCCCTGAGGGGACTGCAAGTTCAAAGCAGAAAGACGTAGAAGAGGCAGGATACCCTGGGTGGAATGACTGGGATTTTTGTTTAAATGTAACTATTTTGTTGGATTGTATATCAGGAAGAAGTGAGTCTGTAGGAGAGAGATGAATGGAGAGAGGGTGATGGCATGGTGATTAAAATAATGTCCAGTGCTGAAGGGACAACATGGAAAAAGCCATCTGAACTTTGCAGCTTGGGCTCATCTTTACTAAGAAATAATGAGGGTAATTATTAAAAGTACAACTGACACTCCGAATTTGGAAGGAAAAAAATCCCATTTTCCCTGAATAGCTTTTCTCCCTCTCCGTTAGTCCAGCCCATCTTCCAGTGTGAAGACCTCTCAGCCCAGCAGCCACATGGAATAAGAAATGTCGTGACCTGCTGTCCTCAGCACTTTCTACATGGTTTCACTAACAAATGTGCAACCCACATGACTTAATTGTGTTTATTACATAGTGCCTAAGGGCCAACCAAGAACAAGGCCCCATTGTGCCAGGTGCTGTACAAACAAGGATAGTAGACGGTCTCTGTCCTGAAGATCTTACAATATCAATAGTCAAAAAGACACAGAGTGAGGGTAGGAGTATAAAACACAAGCAGAGTGAACAATGTGATAGCAGGAAAATATAGCAAAAACATGGCTCCCAATGAGGGATAGCTCAGTGGCTTAAGCATTGGCCTGCTAAACCCAGGGTTGTGAGTTCAGCCCTTGAGGGGGCAATTTAGGGGTCTGGGGCAAAAATTGGTCTGGGGATTGGTCCTGCTTTGAGCAGGGGGTTGGACTAAGGAACCTCCTGAGGTCCCTTCCAACCCTGACATTCTAGGATCTCAGCAGTCTTCATCTTCCCTCCCTGCTATCTCCTTTCTCAATCACCACAGATAACTCTACCATTCTGCCTGCCACTCATGCCTGTAACCTGAGTGTCATCTTCAAGTAGGACCTCTCATTAAGTCCTCATATCCAGGTTACGTCTAAATCTTGCTGTTTCTTTCAGCATAACGCTGCTAAAATACAGCCTTTCCTGTCCTTCCACAATAGCTAAAGTTCTTGTCCAGGCTCTCATCATCTTGTGTCATGATTACTGCAACAGCCCTTTCTCTGGCCTGGACAAATGTAATCTTGCCATGTTCATATCCATTCAGAATGTTGCTGCAAAGATCATTTTCCTATCCCATCACTTTGACACTGTCACCCTGCTCTTCGCATCCCTCCACTGGCTCCCCCTTCTCTATCACCAAACATAAGCTACTTGTTTTCATTCACATTAGGTGCCTTTTATGATCTGACCCCACCCTACCTATCATCTCTCATCCAGTATCGAAAGTTTGACTCCCGCCTCCAATCAGCCTATGACGCTAGCCTCCCTCGCCCATTTGTTACATTGTCAAACAAGCACCTTTGTGCTTTCTCCAGAACTTCCTCCCCTCTGCCCCACTTCAGAGGAGCTTCAAAACCTCCTTAAACCTCTCCTTTGCTGTAAGACCTACACAAAACTTGACAACAATTAGGTGGCTGGTGCACTGAAACCACTGCCGACCACGCTGACCAATATTGCCTCCTTGTTTCCTTGTACTCCCCCATTTGTCTGTCTGTATCCATCTGTTTTCTCACATCTTTTATTTAGACTTAGACTGTAAGCTCTGTTTTTGTGTTCTGTGTTTGTACGGAGCCTGGCGCAATGGGGTCCTGGTCCGTGAGTGAGGCTTGTAGGTGCTACGGCAATACAAATAAATAAACAAATAATCATCAACATAATGATCAGCTAAACAGAAAGAAAAGGAAAGGAAGGGGGCAAAGGGAATGGGGTGGAGGAGAGGGTAAGAGGGACAGATGTGGACTGGAGTTGAGGTCAAGGGACTGTGAGGGAGAGAGGGGGAGGGTTGGAACAACCAGCCAATCAGCACAAGGAGGAGAAAGTCCAGTTAAAACTGTAGAAACTGCTCTGAATGTCTAAGGTCCGGAGGTCCTTGCTTTGACTGTTTCTGCCCGTCCCAGCTGGAATCTCTGGTTGGCTGCTCTCTGCAGTTTTTCCCCAAGGCCACATGGCACAGGGGAAGGAGGCACCATCTGCATACTAGTCCTGTTGCTACTATGATGCCACGAGCCTGGAAAAGATCATCTTCTGGATAAAAAGTAGCAGGCTCACACTCAACCCAGCAAGGCCAAAGTGATGCTGGTCAGCATGGTTAAACACTTTGAAGAACATGGTGGGAGATTGCCCTCATCTTCCATTGCAGGCATACACCCCTTCATCCCCACTCATCAGAAAGTGATCTGGGACTTTGGGGTCTTGTTTGACACATCACAATACCCCAGAGGATCACATAGCATAAGTGACAAAAAATATATTTTTTCCACATCCAGCTTGCTAAAAAATGCCTCCCCTTCCTCCCAGACAAGGACATCACTATGGCAATCTATGCATTTGTCACCTCCAGGTCCAGTTACTGCAATTCACCTCTACCTGAACTGAATGGGAAAGGGGAGAAGCCATTTTTTGAGTCAGTCTGGAGCCAGCCAGGGCAAAGCCAGGACTGGCTGTGTGGGGAGCTGGTGAGTCCCAGGCCTGCATGCAGGGTTCCCCCTGAGAACTGGCCTTTAGAGACCTGAAAGCAAGATCCCTCAGCTGGGCGTTTCCCTCTCCACTGTTGACTTCCCGTTTGTAGAGTTTTGCTAGGAAACTTCCCCAGCCACGCTGAGTTCACCCTCCAGCTCCCTTGGTGAGACCAGTCATCACATGGTCAGCTCTGCTCTGTCTGCTAGTCCAGGGCCGCTGCCTGCTGTGAGTGTGTCTGGACGCTGGGCTAGGAGGCTACAGTCTGGATTTTAGTACAGTTGTGTAACCTGCGCCTTGAGCCCTGCACGCATTGGGGTGAGGGGAAATCCTGGGACTGAAGCAGTCTTATTCTTGCCTGAAGAGGATCCCTGTCTGCAGAGATCAGCCCCTCTGCAGTGACCAAGGAGTCTAGAGTCATCTCTGAACCTGAGGATCATTCATGGAGTTTGTCAGTGCACCAGCTTTTAGTTAGTTAGCCAGGAAATTTGTTTTGGGGACCCCCTACTCCCTGAACTGTGTCCTCAAGCCAGGGAGGAAGGGTTTGGGGATTTTATAACCTGCTGCATATTAAACCTGTGGAGGGATTTACCTCCTTCTCCCACTTGTGAGTCCTTTGGGCTGTACTGAACCCCGTCAGCCATGCTGCTAAACCACTGCAGAGAAGAATTTTGTGATCATAGGTCATCAAGGGCCCCAACAAAGTAAAGTCACAGGTTTTATCAGAGTGGGCACTGGTGACCCTAAAAATAGTATTTTACCCTGCTTTGTTATATTTGTCTTCTGTTTAATATAATTATTGTGTTCAATATATCATATGTGTTTGTGTTATTTCCTGGAATTCTCCAACTATCTGGCAAGTAAGTGGGAATTACCCTGTGGTTAAAGTTTTCCTCCCAAGCTGCGCTGGTTGGTGACCCTGCCAGGAAGGAATGGGGGGGGGGGTGTCAAGGCACCACCAAATAAATTCATAGGAAAAAAGAAAGAACATACATCCTGCTAAGTGGGTGGTGGGATCCAGAAGAACCCAGACCTGTCCATCAAAACCTGTAAGCAGATTGGCATTAAAGAAGATAACCGAGTGGAGAGGGGGCGCTACACCTGGTTTACTTTTCACAGTAAATGTTGCAAGAGTGGGCTGATCTACGCACATTCCTTTCCACACTTGCTACCCAACGTGTCATCTTTATGAAGCATCAGGAGATCCAAATCCACCCTGAAATCTTAGTCCCCTGCAATAAAGACTGGGATAGCTTCTAGTCCTCGGACTGGCTAGTGATAGAAGAATTATATGTGAAATCCAGGACCTCAGACTTGGCGGGAATTAGGATCCATTGTCTATCAGTTGGGAGGCCTTAGGATTCTGACACACACCCATACACAATGTTCTCCTTGCTTTGAACACCTTACTTCACGGTCTCAGAACCAGGGCCAATATTCCCCAAGTGGAGGAAGGCTGCATTGGACTCAGTATGGGGACAATCAGTGGGCTGAGTTGTTCATTGCTGGGCAATGAGGGGCACCCCTTTCTACCATCCCACCATCAGGATCTGAGCACAGCACCAAAACTTCCTCGGTAATAAGCTCAGATTAAACAAAGGACTTGGAAACAGTTCCCATTTCTGAGGGTAAGTTTTCCTGCAACCCAACAGCCAAATGACTGGGCTGAATACTGTGGGGGGCGGGGGAACTGACATGGAGCTGAGAGGAGAAGGAACCCTCTCCCAAAGCCCATGAAACACCAGTAGGAGTCACTTTCTAGCTACTACTGCAGTGTAAAGGTTATGATATCTCCTGTAGCACCTGCACCCCTACTCAGACAGGGACAATATTTCAAGGGCCTTTGTAGCAGCCTATCAACCAGCCATGCTCCCTCTTCTCCCCTTGGTATCCCCCACAGCTGGGTTAGACAAAAGGTGTGCAGGGACCCCCAGTGGAGCTGTGCTCTGGAATATGGAGAGCGTGTGCACTTTCCATGCAGACTCCCCAGATCCTGATCCTCACGTTGCACAGCAGAACCAGACACTCTTGTAAACAGAGATACCAATTCAGACTCCTTATATCAGACCATTGCATACTGAATACAACTGCTAGCTCACTAACACAGCATAGTGTTTGTAATATGTCTCTTGTCTTGGTGACAAGAGAGGATGACTTGCCCCACGGAAGGTAGACTTGGCTTTTTCAGGTGCAACCTGCCTTTCCATCACCTCACCTTGTCTAGATGCCAGCCAGCAAAAGGGCTCCTCTTTTCATGCCATATCCGGAGCTTATAAAATGTGCCTAGATCAGGGAGCTCAATCTATATAAACAAACACAAACATACCGAAAATGACACATTACATAACTCAGCAAGACACATACACTGCCCTTAAAACCGCCTGAAATCCACAGCTTCCAATGAGGGTCGAAAGGAGGAAGAACAGGGGCTGAGAATGAATTCAGTTAGAAAGGTAACACCGAAAAGACAGTTTGATTAATTTACTTTCATGATAAATAACGTAAGGTCAGAATCCTGCAACCCATGAAAGTCACTGAAGTTACGGGCATGGAGTAGAAGTTGCTGCCATACTTTGGAGTTTTGCCTTACATAGGATACTGACACACACCCATACACCGTGTTCTCCTTGCTTTGCACACCTAGAGCTCCAACATCAGAGCCAATATTTCCCATATGAGGAGGACTGCATAGAAACCAATGTGGGAACAACCACTGGCCTGAGCTGTTCACTGTTGGGCACTGAGCAGAATCTGCTGTCTCCTGAATAAGGGCTGTCAGCTATAATATTTGGAGCACCTTAATCTCACAGCATTCTTCTGGTCGGAATCCTCCACAGCTGTCCCCCAGACAAAGCCTCCAAAACATACGCCCTTCTTTCCGTGAGCCAGCTACAGCTCTGGCTAGATAGAGGAATTATTGTTACAACAGGGTAGGTAATCAGAACTCTTTGCTTTTTAACTTTCTTCTGGACAACCCATAACTAAGTACTAGGGCCAGTCAAATGCAAGCATGTCAAGGAATTGGGGGTACTAGCGTGCACAGGAAGCTTCTACCTCACCCCAACTCCGCAGGCAATATTGACATCAGCACTAGTCACTCTTTGAGGTCCAAGGAGACTGGAGATGTGGCCAGGTTAAGACTATAAACTATATGGGACAGGAACCTTGTCTGCTATTTGTTCTTTATAGAGCCCAGAGCACTTTGGGGCATTGTACATATAAACTATTCCAAAGTATACTAAAAGCCATGACAGTCACACTTGTGCAAGTGCAAAGAGGCTAGCACTGCATGGAACGTGGATAGACTGCTCTTCCCAATGTTCTAAGAGCTGTTAGTCAATGAGCTCCTTCTACCCCAGCCCCACTGTAGGTACTGCGCTTGTTCCTCCCCTCTGCAGGCATAATGGACCATCTCCTCCACTGGAACAAATGGGGGCAGCAAATGAACTGGAGTCAATGGAGCTGTTCCAATTTACATCACCTGAGGATATAGCCCAAAGCTCTGGAGGGAACGTACTATGCAATACCATCATTACTTCAAGTCACCACCACCTGAACAGCCATAAGACCTATTTTAAGAACTTGCACCAGATCCTCAGCTGGTGTAAATCTTCATGTCTCCATGGAAGTCAATGGCATTATACCTATTTACATCAGCAGAGGATTTGTCCAAAGCTTAAAGTAGGATTTAATTGGTGTATAGGACTTGGGCTCCTGGCCCTCTGCAGAAAGGTGAAATTCGCCCTAAGAGAACCACAGTCAAGTCCTTCTGCCACAAATGCAAAGTTCTGACCGTGAACTTGTCAGTTTGTCCAGATTCGAAGTTGTCTGAATTGTTGTCCAGTTTCATTTCATCTGACTTCCCCTTGTTTCCGTAAATCTGGAGAAAGATGCTGGCATCTGTCCCTGCATTCTTAATGTCACTTGTCCAGATCCAAAGTGACCAGGGATTTTCTACAAAGAGGATTCAAACCATTTTATAAACAAAACAGCAAATAAAAATATCAAAACACACTGGTAAAAACATTCCTATAACTTCACTAGAACAAAAGAAGACTGGGTATTTATATGAAGAAAATTCAGGCCTTTTATCCTCTTAGGCATATACATAATCAGGTATCTACAGTCATACAGGAATAACATTCCATGCATTGCATGGAGATTTAACCATGTGACTCCCTTTAAACTATAAGTAGCAGCTGAAGTCTCTGCTGCTGCACTGGTGTAATTTTTAAAGTCACGTGTGCAAAAGGCCAAAAATGGCTGAGAACTGAAAAACTGGACAGTAAGAGACCAAAAGAGCTCCCAGCCATGCTTGTGTCCGTTTCCATCACTTCACACGGACTTAACAGACAATCTAGGCTTCAGAGTGATGTGTGGGGTTATTTTGTGTGCTGGCTGTGCTGTTGTGTGAGTAGTTGGGTTGTTTTGTGTGTGAGTTGTGTTGTGTTGATTTGTGTGGATAGAAAATGAGGCGTGTGTGCTGTGGTGAGGGACTATGTGAGTTTGTGGTTATAGTGTGTGAAGGTTGTGTTGTTCTATGAGGGTTGTGGTATGGTGGGAGAATTATGTGGATTTATGCAGGTGGCGAATAAGGGGTGTGTGCTGTTGTAAGGGGTTATATGATATGCTGGTTGTGTTGTTGTTTGAATGATTGTTTCGGTATGTGTTTAGGTGAGGTTGGTTGTGCTGGGTGATTTGCATTGATTTCTGTGTGTGGCAGTTGGGTACATGGGCCAAGTAATCCATCACGTGTGCAGTTCCCTCAACCAATGAAATTGTTGCACACAAATTAGTTGTAAAGTAAGGGTGTTGATTGGTTGAGTTACCTTCGGTACAACAGTAGCATACAACACTGAGCGTGGCATAGATCCTTGCCTTACTGTAGTTGTACATTGCACGGGAGTAATTTGTAAAATTAAATTAGCCAAGAACTTAAAAATCTGACAGTAACAGACTTCATAACCCAGTCATTATTTGGTTGCCAAGGGAGTAAAGAGGTCAAAGAAGAAGGAACCAAGCACAGAGTCTGGATGGAGCTGTCAGAGGAGATTAGGAGTTCCCCAAGCATTTGCCACATCTTTGCAGATCTTAGTGGCTCTATAAATCTGAAGCCTTCATTCTGTTACCCTACTCATCTCCTGTCTAAACCTCCCTACACATCTGGGTGTTTGTCTAACAAGGACGTTCTCATAAGCAGGGTTTGGTGAGCAGAGATTCTTCTGGATATAAGCACCAAAGAGAGACAGGAATCATTAGGTGCAAAGGGTTCTAGAATGAAATTAAGGAAGGAAAAATTTTGGTTGTCTAGCAAGAAAAGCTTCTCAACAGTGGGATCTCTTAGTCTGTGGAATACTCTTCCAAAAGCAATGCAGGCAGACTTGTCTCTGTGAATATTTAAAGTGAGTTTGAACAATACTCCAATAAATGTACAGTAGGGAACAATTCTGCACTGGCAAGCTGATGGGTTGGATGACATAATAGGTTTTCCCCATCTCCAGCTTCTACAATTCTTTAATGTGCCATTTAAAGGGCACAGATTTCTCAAGGCTAATATTCTCTGCCCATCTCACATACAATGGCAACCAGGGAATTACCCTGTCAATAACAATCAGAGTTGATAATATGGCAGTTAAAGGTCATAAATGCTTTAGTTAAATGGACTGTGTGAGAGACATAATGCGACGATAACATTAAATAACATTTAGATAAACTTAGTTTACATGGAACTGCTGCTTAAACAGGACGAACTGGAATCCACAGAGGCATCCTGATTAAATAGCATCTATTTTGCTAATTAAAACCTTTTACTTACATGTACATTCTAATACAGGTGAAATAGCAGGAACTCCCTTCTTGCTGCAAAGACACCAAACAGGTCTTGAACTGTATTGCCCTCTGCTAGATGGAATGGCATGTCTAGCCAAATGCATTTCAGCCTCCCTCCCTCTAATGCAGGGGGATCAAATGCTTAACTTTGATACCTGGAGAGGCACATTCTGCAGTTGGTCAAGATGACAAAATTTGGACTTTTAACTCCTGTCCCACCCACCCTAAGTGAAAAATAAGGTTTGTGTAAAATCGACAACAACACAGATGGTTGCTTCTTTTATTTTTACTCTTCTCCATTTTTTTAGGATGCACTTGGGTGGGGGTGGGGAGGGAGATATTCAGCTTCACTAACAGAGCAGATTTTAATATTACAGGGAGAACAACTCTAGAACTAACATGCCGACAGTGTAAAAGTGCTATAGGGACTCTTTTCATGCCTAGTGACTCAGCCTAAGAAGCCCATAATTCCCCTACATAAGGAAACTGGTGCATTCCTTTACAATATTTTAAAAGTTTAATTTCTTGAAACTCCCAAACCCACGTCCATCTGAATGTCTCAAACTGGAATTAAAGCAAGACCTGAGAGCTTTGATAACTGCATTACCTAGGCCTCTGCCTTGCAGAAGAGTCTACCTGTATTGTGTCCGGATAGATAGCATGCAAGTTTGAGGGTAGAAGGAATCTGCTTGTGCCATCTGCCACTATACATACTTTTTAGTCTCTTCTGGCGTAGGGAGACCATTTCATAGAGCTCCCGTTCTATCAGTCCATCTCCTTCATCTTCATCCAGCCATTTCCCACAAGGAAAGGTTTGTTCAATGCCAGTGAATGGGCAATAAACCACCACCTAGGAAAAGAAGTCCAGAAAAGAAAGTCCAGTTATCCATTTCCTTTCACTAAAAGCCCAAATTAGAGATGTCTGAAACCTGCCACAGCTCAGGCAACAACTGAGCAAGGAGTTGTGAGTCCTCTGGGGAAAGTTAGGCTCTTTGGGAAGTCATCAGAAAAAAACAACAGGCTGTTTCTTGTCCAATTATGAGTGCAACAAATGGTTTCTGCCCTCCTACTTCCCCAGAAGATCCTTCTTAGGGTGCATTGACATGTACCTACCAAGCAGAGGCCAAACACCACTGTAGAGCCTGGAGGGAGAAAAGGCTCAACTGCTCATCCTCCAAAGACATGGGCTTGGGAAGTGGGGGTTGCAGGATGTAACAGGAGCCACTGAAGTGAATGACAGGGGCCTGTTGCAAGCATCTTTCATTTTCAATTCAACAGCCCAAGTGGACTGAGGGTCGGGCAGCCACACTTTTCACTGATTGGCAGGAGACTCAAGTTATGCAAATGATTCAGGTGTCTCCACTGCTAAACTACATCACTTCCCAGAGAAACTGCACAGCCTTCCATCATCTAGAGGGAAAGTTGCCTCTTCATTGGTAAACTAGGATTAAGAGCTGACAATCTCATGGCAGAACACATGGGCATAGACACAAACCCATAGATCTGAAAAGCCCAGATTTGGACTCCTAATAAACTGATGTGGTTGACCCCTTTCCCTGTTCTGGACCCACCCAAAATCAAGATCACAACAGCCCCTAAACGATGGGCAAGTTTGACTCTGGATCTTAACTTTGAAGCTCTAAATACAACACAAAATTGCATTTCTGCAATACACATTATGCAAACATCTAACAGTGCTTCTGTGCTGAGCAGAAAATAATCTCTATCTTTGTGACAGCAAACGAGCAATTGACCCAGTTAATGAGGGATTGATTTATGCATCTAACATATATTAGTGGCAATCAGTCTTGTAGCATGCATTATGCATAATATTGACTTAATACACTGGAGATATTGTAATCTAAATAAAAGTAGAATTTTAAAACTGATTTGGTTGTCCAGGGCAGATTGCAAAGGAGAAATAATTTGACAGTTGCCTAAAGATATTGACCTGTTCTCACCTTCTCACAAAACCAGCCAGAACTGACACCGCAGTTATCATGCCCAATTGTGACTCTGCTCAGGGGGCTGAGAAGAGCTGCTATCTCAATGTTAAATAGATCTGTCCTGGCGCGTTCAAATTCACCTCCTTCCAAGAAAATCTTCCCACTGTTCTTTAAACCTTTAGAGCCATGCAGGATTATGTGGATCTTGGAGTTAGTGCCAGCTCCTCTGACATCCCCTGTCATTACAGCAACATTGTAAACAATACCTGAGGGGTTCACAAAAGAATGAGACTCAGTTAGAAAGAAAAAAAGGGAAAGTAACAATTTTTGACTTGACTTGACTTTCGAATGTGGTTCTTTGCTGCACTGATTTCTGGCAGGGTGTTTTGTTTTCAACCTCCATGCAGTGCACTGTAAATATGTTTTTTTCATGCCATGGTGTCTTCAGATAAAACACACAGCTAAATCTTATATAATTTCATATATTCCAGCAGGAGTACACATATGGTGATAGCCTCTCTGCTACAGGGTCCCAGAAAGAAAGAACCCTGAGCTGAAGTTCAGTGGTTCTGACATTCTTGCTATAACAATTAAGTTAAATGAAAAATACTGAACACGTATGTAACATCTTCAGAGTGTTCTGCACTACATTTCACAAGACAGGCACAGGGATTACCTCACTTTAAGAGCTAGGAGACTGAGGCATAGTTGTCAATACCAACTTTTTCAAATGCGGGTGCCTGATGTTAAGAACCAAGACCCATATTTAATCACCTAAATAAGAGAGACCTGCTTTTCAGAGGAGCTGAGCACCAGAAGTTCTAAGTGATGTGAAGTGGACCTGCAGATCTTCAGTGCCACTGAAAATCAGCTCCAGGTTACAGAACTAGATGAACCGCTGCTGGTCTGATCCAGCACGGCAATTTCCACGTCCATTGAAAAAAATCTGAAAATGTCACTTTAGAGACATCCATGTCACAGACAGAGTCAATGGCCTAGCTGGAATTATTAGAAGTTAGCCACTCCTGGCTCCCACACATATGTTCACATCTAACCTCCATTAATAAGTAAGGAAACATTCCTACTACCATAAGAATTTTCCAAGATGCGCACATAAATATTTTGGGCCCAGCCTTGCAGTCCTTGCTCAGGTTAACTAGCTCAAACGTGAATGGTGATTTTTGCTTTAATAGGAACTTCAGAACTTGGTGTTTTATAGACAGTCATGTCTTTTTAAAAGTTACTTTAACATTTGTATGTTGGCGCATTTTATGCAAGTGGAGCATCTTTATCAAACCTTAGGAGCTCAGATTTCCTCGAACAACAATAAAGCATTTGTCCGACTGTGTTCTAATTAAGTTAGACAATCATAAAGTCAATATTAGAGTTTGGAATTGAACCTTATGCATTGTAAAAGGAGATTCTGCTTCCCAGGCAATAGTATCAAGCATAAAATTGATCAATGAGCAGCACATTGGAAGCTTTTTCATCAGTTACTTGGATAAATAATTAAGCCATTTGGCATTGTTAACCCACATTCTGAAGGCAGACGGTCAACATCATACACTGGATCCGTCTTCCATTAGCCTTCGGCCTGGAATCTGCTGATGCTGGTGCTTTCTGACCTATGTCAATGGACATGTCATGCATCTGCTATGCTTGGTGATCTGGGCACCAGAGGACTGGAATGTCACAGATGTCTGGTCCACAGCAGGTCTCCATGGTGAATCACAAACATGGCATGTTAACTTCTAAACGGGGCATGGCTAGAGATCTCCACACAGCACAGGTCCTTATGGTCCAAAAACTATGAAGGAGTGGACTCTGCCAACCCTAACCCAGCTATGTGAATGACCTGCCTTTTATGACCATGTTGGAGGTGGACATTCACTTCCTACGCTCCACTTATTGGATCTCATTTTAATCCTATTTAAACCTTTGCTCCCTCCTCAGTTCTCCTCACCCTCAGCCACAGAATCAGGCCCACTGTCTTTACCTGTGGCCTCACTTCCTCCCACAAGAATGTCCCGCTGGATTTTCCCGTCATCTTCATCCAACGCAAACCAGCGACCAACTGGGAATTCGTACACAGATTTATTGCCAATGTCTTCGATGATCACCTAGGAAAAGAGGAGATAGTTTATGACCGACATGAACCTAAAGTGAAAGGAGGCGTTACACGGAGAGGAGACCAAAGAGTCCAGTGGAGGTGCAGCATTTGAGTTGCCCGCTCTGTTTTACCTACTTAAAATACGTTTATCAGAGAACAAGATGAAACCATCCTCTCCACAACTGTGGCTGACAGAGAGTTGCAGCAAGTCAGCACATACATCACCTTTTAATGTGGCTATTTTGCCTAGTGAACTTTGTCAGAAACTGCCCCCTACTGGAGCTCTCAGCTGCCTTTGACAACAGTACTATCTGGCTGGCCCGCTTTACTCCTCTCTAGAGTCAGCTGGCTGCCTTCTCTCTATCCTTAGTCTGGGTGGCAGCTAAACTGGTAGCTCCATGATGACGCCTTTTTCAAAGATTTTTTTCACAAATTTTAAGGCCAAAAGGGACAATAGATCTAATCTGACCCCTTGCATAACACAGGCCAGAAAATTTCACCCAGTGACTCTGTTACTGAACTAGCAGCTTCCTCCTTTCACAGTTCTGCCCCTTCCCGCTGCAATGGAGGCAGTGAACCTACAACAGAAACAGCTGCTAGTTAGAACCTAAAAACGGCCATACTGTGTGAGACCAGAGGTCCATCTAGACCAGTATTCTGTCTACTGACAGGGATCAGTGCCAGGTGCTTCAGAGGGAATGAACAGAACAGGTAATCATCAAGTGATCCATCCCCTGTCACTCATTCCCAGCCTCTTGCAAACAGAGAATAGGGACACTTCAGAGCATGGTTTTGCATCTCTGCCTATCCTGGCTAACAGTCGCTGCTGGATCTATCCTCCATCAGTTAGGTAGGACTTGGCTTCCAGGCCCACTAAATATGTTCTACATTGATGAGCCAAGGAAAGAATTTCCCCTATTGTTGTATCAAGCAGGCAAGGTACTAACAAACTTCAACAGGACTTTATTTTTTACAGTGGAAACTTCTTTACCAAGCTGCTGCTGCACACTCTGTAAGTCTCACCCGGCCTCCTCAACTCCTCCCCCATCCTTCCTGTTTCCTGTCCTCTCAGACTCCCAACAGCCAGTGCTCCCAGTTCTAATAATTACAAGCATATCTAAACACCACACCTATGTGGCCAGAAAGGCCATTCTTACCAATTTTGCAATATGTTGACCTTCTGCTGAAACATCTGTTACTACCAGAGGCAGGATACTAGACTAGACAAACCCTTAGTCTGATCAGATATGACAATTTCTATGTCCCTTGTTGCAAAACATTGGTAAATTTCTATAGTGTTACTGCAATGTTTTATACCATCAGAGGATAATAGATTTTCTGCTAGACATGAAAAATCTGAATCACCACTCATGTTGCTGATGAATGTCTTCAGTGAATAAGATTTGCTCTCCAGGCTAGACTGTTCTTGTTGTATTTCCCTCAGCCTTCAAGGCCAGAGGAAGAGAGAGTCTGAGAATAATTTATTCCAAAATCCACCAGTGATTCCCAACTTTATCATTTATCTAAGATAGGGGTAGGCAAACTACAGCCCACGGGCCACATCCGGCCCGTCGGACCTTTTAATCTGGCAATCAAGCTCCCAGCCGGGAAGCAGGATCGGGGCGTGCCTTGCTCCACTCCACGCGTGCAGCAGCTCCACACAATGTCAAGAAGCAGGAGCAGCCAGGGGGCTTTGCACGTTGTCCCTGCCCCAAGCACCGGCTCTGCAGCTCCCATTGGCTGGGAACATGGCCAGTGGGAGCTGCTGGGGTGATGCCTGCAGACAGGGCAGCATGCAGAGTGGCATGGTCTCACCTCTGTGTGGGAGCCAGAGTGGGGATGGGCTGCTGTTTCCAGGAGCCACTTCAGGTAAGCACCACCCAAATCCTGCACCCCTGAGCCACCCCATGCCCCAACCCCCTTCCCCAGCCCTGATCGCCCTCTAAACCCTTTGATCCCAGCCCAGAGCACCCTCCTGCACCTCAAACCCCTCATCCCCAGCCCCACCCCAGAGTCTGCACCGCCAGCCAGAGCCCCATGCATCCCAATCCTCTGCCCTAGCTGGCCCTCCATACAATTTCTATACCACGATGTGGCCTTCAGGCCAAAAAGTTTGCCGAACCCTGATCTAAGACTTTGCTTGTAGCTGGTACTGCCAGATGCCTCTGGTTCTAATGGCATATAGTCAAACCCGAAAGGGAGCTTGTCTCCAGAGTTTGGGTGGTAATGCATGCTGGGAAATCAAGCAGCAACAGTGCACTGGATCCTAGAAAAGACTGCTCCATTAAGGTACATGTGGATTGGAGGTGTCTATAATAGCAGTGTCCAGCAGCAGTCACGATAGGAGTATCAATGGTTAGAAGCCCTCTCTTATAAATTAATACTTTTCTTATACTTCTCTTTATTCACATGTCATTTTATATTAAGAGCTGGGAAGCTCACTCTGAGCATAAACAACTAGACAGCAACATCCACAACTCGGGAAGCGTGTGAAGAATGACCAGAGATGTTTACTGTATGTGTCTGGGTCTGACAAAGCTTCCTTTACTAGATCATAGAACATTTTGGGAAAAACAGCACAAGGAGAAAAACAAATCCTGTGATGTTTTACCCTGCACCTTCGAACTCGGGGCGGCTTACATTCCAACTAGATTTCATGTCAAGCTCACAGCTCAGAAATGGCTTTATTTATGTTCACAACTATCTTACTGATTGCTGCTGTAAAGGGGAGGGTTAGTTTCTGGCTGCTCCTTGTCACTTCCCCAGTGTCCGTGCCACCACTGACCTAAACTAAGTGGCTCTAAAGTCTATGTCATGCAGGGACTATTTATAGTATCCTAATGATGCTCCTTTTCTTGTGATCTGTTCCCACTTATCAGAGGGATTCCCCAGGGCTCTGGTCTTCATTTTCTCTGTTCCCACTTAGCAGTTTAAATGGCAAACTTTGGTTTAGACCCCAGTAATGGTAGTAAAGAGTGAGATAATACTTACAGTTCTAGTGTACCAACAGTCACGTTACCTAGGCTTCAAAAAAATGGGTCAGATCCTCAACTGGTATAAATCAGGAAATCAACACCAGCTGAGGTTATGGTGAATTTATATTCTATTTCAGGGGTCAGCAACCTTTCAGAAGTGGCGGGCCAAGTCTTCATTTAATCTCTCTAATTTAAGGTTTTGTGCGCTAGTAATACATTTTAACATTTTTAGAAGGTCTCTTTCTATAAGTCTATATAATATATAACTAAACTATTGTCGTATGTAAAGTAAATAAGGGTTTTAAAAAGTTTAAGAAGCTTCATTTAAAATTAAATTAAAATGCAGAGCCCCCGGACTGGTGGCCAGGACCCGGACAGTGTAAGTGCCACTGAAAATCAGCTCACGTGCCGCCTTCGGCACCCGTGCCATAGGTTGCCTACCCGTTCTATTTCTTTACTTATTTTATAGGCAGGGGAGGCAGTGATGCCTATACTTAAGCTTACCATTATAAAACCATGCTTTCAGTTGTTTATAACTTTATCAAATTTTAACTGTTTGGCCTGAAATTTTCTATGCTGCATGTCTGACAAAGGCTCATTCTGTTTCTTTGAAGTTTCAGCAAAAAATGGTACAGCTGTTTCAGAGAATAGGGGAAGTACATTATTTTGTCATTTAAAAAACATTCTTACCACCATTTTGTTGGGGGATTCCAGCGACACCATGCTTTGGTGGAGGGGGTTGCAATTTGGCAGGGGTGTATGACCTTTGTGTCAAGAATGTGCCTTTTGCTGTGCCCATGAAAAACACATCCAAATTTGGCCAAGTTAAAAGACTTTGCATAATTTCAGTTCCCACAGCTCCACAGTACTGGGGATGAGTTGGGGTTGCTTACTTAAGGAAGCTGTTGTCTGTAGGACCCCTGCCCCAATTGTTGTAGAAGTTGGAAGGTCTGTAGTAAATGAGGCAGAGGATTGCAAGATGAGAAAGGATGGTCTCATGGTTAAGGCAGTTGAATGCTTCCCTGGAGAACTGGATTTTATCTCTGCCTCTGCCACAGAGTTCCTGGGTAATGCTGGGGAAATCATTTTAACAAATGGCCACTAATTATGTGTTCCTTATTCTCTGGGTGCCCAACTAGAATCTGGTTTGCAGCAGCACTGAGCACTCACAGCTGCCTTTAAAATCAACGGAAGCTGTGCTTTGAAGATGTAAGTGCTATATCATGTTAAGTACTCTGAAAAATCAGGTCCTAGGCATCTAAAATCAGGTACCCAAAAGTAGTGGGCACTTTTGACCTTAATCTCCCTTCTCGATTGCCCAGTGGTAAAATGGAGATAATAGCACTCCCTTGCCGCACTGCGGTGTTGTGAAGATAAATGTATTAACATTTGTGAAGCACTCACATACTGTAGTGATGAACATCATAGAATAGCCCTGTATAAAGAGCAGGGTTTGACTAGTGACAATGAGGATAAAACAAAATATTGAACAGCTGGTCATTAACTGAGCACTGTCCATCCTGTGCAATGAAAGAGACAGGGGTCTTGTGGAAAAAATAACATGTGACCATGTAATTAAAGATTATATCATAATGCATAAATACAATGAGGGCAGAATTAAGGTTGCACAATCTTAATTCTAACATTTCTTAATTTTTTGAGTACTTGACTTTGCAATCTTATTGCTCTTTTAACATAGTTTTTGTATGTGTAATATATATACACACACACACACACCCCCAACCTATATTGTCTTCCATCTAAGAAACTTGCAGCACTTTTACAAACCTTCATCTAAGCTTTCCAATACACCTGTGTGGACAGGAAGTATTATCTCTATTCTAAAGATGAGGAGAGTGAGATGTGATTGAATCACCCAAATTCTCATAAAGAATCAGTGGCAGGGTGAGGAACAGAACCAAACAGCCTCAACCCCTAGTCCCATGGCTTAGCCTCAAGAGCATCCAACCCTTCATGCACTACTTCAAGCAAGTACTCTCTGACAGATTTAACAAATGCACTCTCCAGTTTTAGCTGAGCTTGAGTTAAACATGATGGACTCAGATCTCCACTCAATACAGTAGGAAGGACTCCGGTTGGAGTCGTCTTTATCCTGGAACTGCAAGTGCATGCTTCAGTTCTTTGCTTTGCTGCTCCTGAGTCTCAGACTCTTTTACACACTATCTTTTGGCTATAGTAACAACAAAGTTACTGAATTCCATTGGCTTTGGATCTGGACCTATTTAAACAATTTTCAGCATGGTCCAAAAGAAACTTTACCGGGTCAATTAGTCCAACTCCCTGTAAATGTGCAGAATTTGTTACTCCTAAATCATCTCTCACAAACAGGAGTGTAATCTAGCTTATCTTCGAGTGTTTCCAGTGAAAACAATTCCAAAACCTCCTTTTAGAGCTTGGCCCAGTGACGGCGTCTTCTCTCTACATTTTCTGGTACCAAACCTACATTCTACCTCTTCCCTACAATGAAGAGTTTCCCGTTCTGTCCTTGCTATCCCCTTTATAAAATCTATTCACACATCTGCAGGCAGTTAACCCCACCTCTCTTCAGTCTGCTTTTCTCCAAAGAGAATTTGCTGAGTTCACTTAACTTTTTACTCACAGCTCTTATTTTCCAGATCTTTAATCATCTTTCTTGCTCTCCTCTGAACTTTCACATGCTTTAGACCTAAACATACTAAATAGGACAGAATAATTATCTGATTTGTTTTACATGTGATATTCCTAGTAATACAACCCAAATAGTACAGTAATTGCCTTTTTGCCAATGGTTCAGACACTGATTCCTTCATCACTCTAGGGTGTATTCATCAGACCCCGCTGATGTCAATATATTCAAGTTATCTAAATACTCTTTAACCTTTTATTATCTGATAGGAGAATACCAGGAGTTCGAACTCTGAGTGAGTTATACCAGTGTTTATCTTCTGTTATAGAACACCCTGCAGTACCGTTCTAAGGAATGACTTGATTGAACTGGAATCACTGTTATCTCATTTCACCTTCTATCCTTTAACTTTCTTCTCCAAGGGCTCAGTCCTACAAAGCCTGAGCACCCCCGAGATGAAGAAACTTGGCACCTTGCTGGATCATCCCTAGAGCCAGCAACAAATGGATGAAAGGGCTGCCTAGCTTCTGCATCTTGAATTAGAATGAGCCTTGTGATTTGAGACTCTTAACTCTGACAAGTTGACAGGAAGCAAACACGTTGCTGGAACAAAGCAAATAAAACGATACTAGTAACTGGGGCAAGCCAGTTTGGAAAAGCAGACTTTTTGCAACCGTTGCAGTGGGGAGACACAGCTAACTGGAGTGAACCATACAACAAGGCCCCAAGAAAAAGGCAAAATCAGGCAGACAGCAAAATTGGTCTTAAGGTCAAGGCACTGAACTGACACATTGACACTATGCTCTAGTCCCAGTTCTTCCATAGGCTTCCTGTGTGACCTTGGACGAATTGCTTAATCTGCAAATTTGGGAATAATAATACTTCCTCTTCCCCACTCTTTGGCTGTCTAGTCTATTTAGATTGTTAGCGCTTTAGGGGAGGGGCTGTCTCTGTGTATGCACAGCTGGGGGACTCTGGGCACGATCCCAATGCAAACAACAACCAATAAGGTTGTGCTGGCGAAGCTTTGAAAGAAGACACAGCTATTTTATTAACATTTTTTCCTCTATATTTCTGTGTGTTTTATGTCTGTCCATGTTTCCAAAATGGTGCATGTTACTGAAAGATGTGGGAATGATTCATATCACCCAGCTATCAAAGGTAATTATTTTGCAAGTTGTTAAACAAGCATTTAAGTAACCTGTGCTGTTATCACTGGATCATGTTTGGGTAGATGAACTACTTAATGAGTGCATAATTGAACTAAACATACAAAAAGTTTCAAGGGTGAATGGTGTGGGTTATAAAGTTTGGCTTAGGACAAATTACTATGATATTCATTACCACATAATTTCAGTGTTAATCAGGACCCTTTTTAATATATATAATAGTCACCAGATTACGACCATGGTTTTGCATCTCATCTGAACAATGACACCATCTAGTGCAGAGCTCCCTAACATCAATTTGGGGAGTTGGTTCAGTAATAACTCAACAGGAAATGTGTCATCTGTTGAATCACTAACATCATGTCCTGCAGCACCTACAAGAGGTGTTACTTGAAGATCTCCTACACAAGGATTAAAGCTATGCCTGGAATACTGAAAATAAATCAGGGTGGATCTGCAGGCAAAACATTCCACATGATTTTCTGATATGGGAATCTACAATTCCCACTGACTGCAGCTCACCTTTTAGAACGATACCTATATTGTGCTCTGTAGTAGTTGGACCCACTTGAGCTAAACACGCTCTGAAATAGCATGGATGACTTCTGTTAATCTGTCCAGATGCAGTATAATTACTGCATGGGTAAGTTTTCTATATTGTAAGAGGTCCAGCAATTTGACTCATTTGCTGTCCCCCTAGTCACAAATGGTCCAAATGACAGATTTGCCATTAACTTCAGTGAGTGTTTGGGGTTGGAGAGGAAAGAAATCAAACAGGGACTTCCAAGGAGAACTGTTAATGAGAGGTCCTTTGGTTGCACAAAGAAGGTGGTGAGCTGCAGTCATGCGGAGTCAAAGCAGTGAGCACATTAGCAGACCAAGAGAAAAGTTAGTAGCCCATTTAATCCCCGCCCCCTCCATTTACCATGCAAATGATCATGCAACCGTTTTCACTCAAACAAGACACACTAAACTGTATACTCTCTATAGCGTGCCCTTGTACCACTAAATTATTTTGAGGGATTATATGGGAGCTCAGTGGTGCCTGGACCTTGCACTGGCCTGTAAAATAATAAGTGTTTGCCTCAGATGTGAGTCACACTAACAGGGCTTTCACTGAACGAGTGAGGCGAGCAGCGAGGGTTGATGTTAGAAGGTGCAGAGTACTTACACCTCTGTACTCCAGGGCCCAAACACTGACTTACGTTAAGTCAATGGTGAGTTACAACCTGGTCTCCATTTTTGGCATAGACACTGACTCTGAGTGCTCTGGGGCTGGAGTACCCATGGAAAAAAAAATGGTGGGTGTTCAGTATCCACTCACAGCCCCGTCGATCAGCTCCTTCATGTCCCCTCCAGCACCTCCCACCCACTGGTGATCAGCTGTTCAGTGGTGTGCAGAAGGCACGGGGGGGGGAAGGAGCAGTGGCAGGAAGAGGCGGGGGGGCTTGAGGGAAGGGGTGGAGTGGGGGCGAGGCCTGGGTTAGAGCAGGGATCAAATGCCCCCCAGGAATTCAGAAACTCGGTGCCTCTGTTTTTTGGTCCCATGCTTGAGCTCCTCTATTTAGAATACATGCAGTGCTATAGCTGTGTCGGTCCCAGAACATTAAAGGGACAAGGTGGGTGAGGTAATATCTTTTATTGGACCAACTATTTAGAGCAGGCTCAAAACTAGAGTGTTGCAGGATATGACTGAATTCACTGGCAGGGCAGGTAAGAGACGTTTCTGCTATAACACCTTTACTTGCCCTTCACAAACTATCGTCGACACCAGCTTTGCAGTTTTAAACATCAATTATCTCCGAAGATTTCGGTGTGGTTATTAGCTTTGAATGCTGAATGCTTCACCCGCACTTTTCCGAGTAACAAGGAACTTGAATGACCAAATTACCAGTGAGTATTTGGGTCTGTTGGTATCGAACCAGTGAGTAGATGAGAAGTTAGATGTTTTGGTCCCAGTGCAGCCTTAATTAAATGTCTCCTAAGGAATAACTAACCTTGTCAAGGAACCAGCCAGCAGAGCCACCCTTGTTATTGTGGCCTATGGTTATTTTCCGTAACTTCCCCAAATTTGGAGCATCAAGAGTGAACTTGTCCTCTGCTCCCTTTTCAAAGTTGTCCTTGTCATTGTCCAGTCTCCTCTCCCCTAAGCAAAACAATAGCAAAGGGACAGGTGATTGAGATGGGAAAAAGTTGGTGAAGGTCTCAGTACATATTTATACATTTACAAAAATCTGTCTAGCAATGCTACTGTTATGACTAAATCAACCTGTACCAAAACACTGCTTCTATACAGTGCGGATAGTAGAAGACAGGGAACTTTATAATCTAATGATGTAGCACCATTCCTTCAGCACATACAAAAGCAGGAGAGCAGCAAGTGAGGTTTGCTGGCTGATTTCCCCAAGCCAGGGCTGGAGGGCTGAAGGCAGGAGAACAGCAGAGGGGGTTGACTGATGGCTTTCACATCAGAGAGCTGGAGCTAAGGGCCAGAGAGGGCTGACGGCAGGGAAGCAGTGGAGAGACTTACCGGCAGACACGCCTGAGCTGAAGTCAGAGGGCTGAAGGGCTCCCAGCACAGTGACAGGGAGAGTTCCCACTGGGAAGAGTGGGGCTGCACCCCACCTAGAGGGGCTGAGGGGTGGTGGCTGTCCTGGCAAAAGGACAGGAAGTGTGTGACGAAGAGCCCAGGTGTGGCAGAAGATACTGCAGTATGGTATGGAAGGACTCCCAGCAGAGAGGCTGGAGAGATTCCCACGGGGAAGAACAGGGTTTTAAGGACTATATACAGTGAGTGTGAGAAGTAAACTATATTTGGGACTCTTATGGGGCATTACTTTGGTAATTAACTGGCCCTAAATAGAGGTACTACTTAAGCAAGTGTGCCTGTGTGAAAGGGAAACTGAGGCAGGCACACCTGTCATATAATGGCTTGCTGTAAGAGGGTGCTCCAGGTCAGTTCTCCCTATGACAGTTACTTACATCTATCTTTGGAAACTTCTGAGTGATGACTGGGTGGCTCTTTTATTTTCTCTATTGCAACATTTCAAACAGTTCTGCTTTTAAAAGTCTATCCAACCATTTAAAATACTTTTAGGGGTAGATACAAGCTGCAGAATTCCAAATTTACCATGCCTCAAAGCTCAGGGGCTTTTGGATTCTGAATTTTACTCAAGACCACTACAGAGAGAGGAGTTATTTGAAAGTTTGGATTTTCAACACCTCTGAACTCAAAGGAGTTTGCTTTTATGGAAAAGTGTTGAAGAATTGAACAAGGATAAAACCAGTAGTATTCCACATTAATTACTCTAAAACCCGATAGAATTTAATAATTGAAATCCTTTCAACAGATGTTTAAGAACAATTCCACAGAAAGTGGGAATGTGCTAATAAAGTTTGCGGATGACACAAAGCTGGGAGGTATTGCTAACACAGAGAAGGACCAGGATATCATACAGGAAGATCTGGATGACCTTGTAAACTGGATTAATAGTAATAGGATGAAATTTAATAGTGAAAAGTGTAAAGTCATGCATTTAGGGATTAACTACAAGAATTCTGGTTATAAATTGGGAACATATCAGTTGGAAGTAACAGAGGAGGAGAAGGACCTTGGAGTATTGGTTGATCACAGGATGACTATGAGACACCAATGCGAAATGGCTGTGTAGACGTGTGGACTCACCCCCACAGCGCCTCCTACTGGTCATCCTCGGGAATTAGCTTAGTCCAGTGTCCAGAGCGCCCTCTGCAGGCTGGTGATCCGCCTTCCTCTGCTGGCCCCAGGCCCCTCCCTGGACCTCAGTGCCCCTTTAACTGGGTCTCCCCCGTCCCAGGGGAACCTCCACCCCACTATCCCCACTTTGCCTCAGTATTGGCTACTGCCCAGTCATTGTCTAGCCCCCACACCCTGGGGCAGACTGCAGTACCAGCCACTCATCATAGGCAAAGGGGTTTTGGCCTGGCTGCCTTTACCCACCCTCCAGCTGCCCCTCTGCAAGCCCAGTACCTTGCAGGCCTAGAATTAGGCCCTGCAGCCTGGGGAGTTGCTGGCCTAGGGCTTCCCAGCTCCTAAGGCCTTTCCCCAGCCCTGCCTTCCTCTAGGTCCCCTGGGTGAGTTCCCAAGCAGCCAGGCCTGTCTCCCTCTCCAGTCAGAAAGAGATTGCTTGCCCTTAGCTTCCCTGGCTGCCTTATTAGGCCCTGTGGCTCAGTTTGGGGCATGGCCCCAGCTGCAGCCACTTCCCCAATCAGCCCAGCTTAAAGGGCTGCTTTCTCCAGCCCCAGCCCTTATCCAGGGCTGTTTTAACCCTTTCAGGGCCGGAGCAGTGGTCCACTCTGCTACAGGCTGTTAAAAAAGCTAATGTGGTTTTGGGAAGCATCAGGCGAGGTATTTCCAGTAAAGATAAGGAGGTGTTAGCACCGTTATACAAGGCACTGGTGAGACCTCATCTGGAATATTGTGTGCAGTTCTGGTCTCCCATGTTTAAAAAGGATGAATTCAAACTGGAACAGGTACAGGGAAGGGCTACTAGGATGATCCGAGGAATGGAAAACCTGTCTTACGAAACGAGACTTAAAGAGCTTGGCTTGTTTAGTCTAACCAAAAGAAGGCTGAGGGGGGATATGATTGCCCTTTATAAATATATCAGAGGGATAAACATCAGGGAGGGAGAGGAATTATTTAAGCTTAGTACCAATGTGGACACAAGAACACATGGATATAAACAGGACACTAGGAAGTTTAGACTTGAAATTAGACAAAGGTTTCTAACCATTAGAGGAGTGAAGTTCTGGAACAGCCTTCCAAGGGGAGTAGTGGGGGCAAAAGACATATCTGGCTTCAAGACTAAGCTTGATAAGTTTATGGAAGGGATGGGTATGATTATTAGCAGGTAAATATGCCCAATGGTCTGTGATGGGATGTTAGATGGGATGGGATCTGAGTTACTGCAGAGAATTCTTTCCTGGGTGCTGGGTGCTGGGTCTTGCCCACATGTTCAGGGTTTAACTGATCGCCATATTTGGGGTCGGGAAGGAATTTTTGTCCAAGGCAGATTAGCAGAGGTCCTGGAGGTTTTTCGCCTTCTTCTGCAGTGTGGGGCACGGGTCACTTGCTGGAGGATTCTCTGGCACCTTGAGGTCTTCAAACCACGATTTGAGGACTTCAATAACTCAGACATAGGTTAGGGGTTTGTTACAGGAGTGGGTGGGTGAGATTCTTTGGCCTCCATTGTGCAGGAGATCAGACTAGGTGATCATAATGGTCCCTTCTGACCTTAAAGTCTATCAGTCTATGAGTAATGCAAGAGAAGTGATATCTTTCTGTATTAAATTTTATAGGATAGTTAAACTATAGAAAGGATTTCATTTTTTTACTGAAGTCTTGAAGACTTTTCTGTAAGGTGGGTGCAAGGAGTTGGTTTGGGCTCATCTCTAATTATTATTCTGATCTTCTAGATGAACATAATGTTTACTAAAATCAACTGCATAATATCATGTTTTGCTACAGCCT
Organism: Chelonoidis abingdonii; assembly: GCF_003597395.2. NCBI lineage: Eukaryota > Metazoa > Chordata > Testudines > Testudinidae > Chelonoidis > Chelonoidis abingdonii. Next base: position 13,754,875 of record NC_133774.1, read on the forward strand.
CTGTTTCACAAAATAAATGCAGCTTATCAGCTGATTTGAATTAAATGGTGATACAAATGGTGACACGATCACACTTTAAATGGACAGATATTCGATCATAGTTGACAATTAAAGTTTGAAAGAATATGCGTGGACAAAATTCTTCTCTCAGTTTCCCAAAAGGGATTGCCAATATTTTGTTTTCCCTTCATGTATGGGAACATCAGATATTTTAGTGGATTGTTTCCCTGTTGAATTGGTCTGTGCCTGTGTGTCTATACCAGGAATTTTTGTGTTAGATCTGACACAGTGGTAGAAAAGCCTGACCCTAGTTCATATTCCAGCTGTTCTGCTGTTGCACCTGCTGAAAATTATGGGTCTAAAATATCCTAGACGGGCCATTTGTTGTCCTTTCACGGAGCCAAATCATTTTGCATTTTCCAGATTGTGCTGTTTGTTGTTCACATATCAGGTTAGCCTAGGGCAGAGCAGGAAAAGTATTTCAGGAAATGATTTGCATTTGAATACCTGTGTCTCCATTCTCGCCAAAGATATTAATGAAGACATCCGCATCTGTTCCACTGCCGCTAATGTCTCCGGTAAACACTCTGACCACATACTTGTTAACTACAAAGACAGAAGGAGAAATGCCCAGCATATTAACAATACAAGCCATGGATCAACATATAGCATACTGATACACACTAGACTTGTCACGGTGGTGCAAAATGCCTTGGGAGCACTTGGATAATATGGGATGCTAGGAGCCACTGTTCATAATGGTTAGTACACAGAATGCTACGGTAACTATTGCAGCAGACTCAAAGAGTGAAATTCTGGTCCCACTGAAGTCAGTGGGAGTTTTGTCATTATGGGCGTCAGCATTTCACCCAACATGTGTATGACAATCCTGGTGTACTACGCAGGCCACCATTCACAGCCTTTCCTTCTGTTGTAACACTGCCACCATAGGGAGAGCCAGGATGCCAACGCATACAAGAAAATTTCAGTAAAGAAGGAAAACCAAAGCTTAGCCAAGGCAATTAAAATACTCCCCCAAAACTTTTCCAAAATTAATCCTACATTGATCCCTCACCTAATAAGAGTGACAAGATAAGGAGAGTCTCTGCTGGAGGGTATTGTGCACCCCCCCATCCCAATTCTGCAGGGAACTCTCTGCGAGGTTGGAAACTGTGCCACAGAGACATCTGATATTCCCTGCTTCTTCCATCTACAGTACTTATAACTCCCCATCACTGGACTAGCCAAGCACCTCACAATCTTTAATGTATTTATCCTGATAACGCTTCTCTGAGGAAAGGCAGTGCTATTATTCCCATTTTACACATAGGGAACTGAAGCACAGAGAGACTAAATAACTTATCCAAGCTCAGACAGGATGCCTGGGGCACAGGAGGGAACTGAACTGGGGCACAGGCTAGGCTAGGCTAGGCTAGCACCCAAAGCTTTGGATCATCTTGTCTCCCTCTGTGGAAGGGGTGCAAACCATTCTAGGAAGACCTTTTCCCTAGTCAGAGCTTAGTGACCTTTGGCGTCCACTTCTCAGGGCAGGAGGAGCAGATCATTCAGTTCTTGGTCTTTTTACTGGAAGTTTGAACAAATGACACAAGTGGGGCAAACTGTGGTGCTGACACATGGCCATTAAACACACTAAGGTCTATGTTAGCCTTGTTTTTCTGAAACATCAATGATCTGAGTAACCCAAACAACTGCTCAGGTTTAGATCTGACCCCTCCCATTCTGAACACTACACTGCAGCTAACTTTGCAACTTAGCCGACACTCAGCAAGAGCAGGCGATAACAAATATTTTGAAAAAAGATTAGTCAACTGAAGATGTGCAAAGACTTGGAAAGGTCCCATCCTGCTACCCCATCCAGTTTAAAAATGTTGCTGCTTTCTAGAATATAAAAAAGTCATAAGCAAGTGAAGGTATCAAGTGCTGTACCTTTGACGTTGCAATGCCAAACTGCAATCATATGTGGCATTAAGGAGCCCGAAAAACACTTACGTCAGTAAGAAGCACAGATATTTCCATTGCTCAGACTCTTCAAAACTAGGGATGGAATTTTTCAGATATGATCAAGGTTAGCCTAACCCCACTCCCATTGATATCAATGGAAAAATATCCATTGACTTCAATGGAGGAAATTTAGGACAATGTTCAACAATTTTAAAAATCCCACCTTAGTTTAGTCTACTGATTGTACTGTTGCAGTACTCATCTTTCTTTATACCAGGTGGCAAGCTCCATTGATATTTAGACCTGAGTGAACAACATGCAGCAAATAATGTACTCAGCGATGGTTCTCTCTCCACGAAAAGCCTATAAATTACTTGTACATTTTTATTATTTTATGTTATTTGCCAAATATGTCCTCATCTAGAGACTGTTCCTGGGTAGTTTGCTACAAGTCTTTAATATTCCTATTCTGAGATGTGTTGATGAGTTTTCATTCAATATGTAGGAAATGCAACTGCAGGACTACAAATTTGGCCAGAGGGCTGCGGTGCAAATATAGTACCTGTCACAGCTAATTTTTTAAATACTAAAAATCAGGTTGACAGTTGAAGAGCCCCTGTCACAAAATGCATTACCACACAATAAAATAATATGAATTAAAATGCTCTTAATAATAAATAAGAAGTAGAGGGGCAGAATCTGACTCCCAGTAGGGAGGACTCCTGAAGACTTTTGCCAGTACAGCTGGTGCAACAAGAGGAGATGCAAGCCCCAGAGCGTTCTTATTCCTAACAGCCAAAGACAGAGTGGGTACAGTTTAAAGCTTTGATCTTGCTGGTGGACTTCTGTTCCCACATGCTACGAACAGCATTATTAGGCCTTGAGCCCCCAATCTTACGAAGGAAGAAACATGCTATGACCCTAAGAGCATCCCAATGCCAGAGAGCAAGGGGCTCTGGTACCAGTGAGTTTCAGCTGGCCTGACCATTCAGTGTACATCCTAATCTGTATCTAACAAGTGTCATGTAAGGTATCATTGGAAAAACCAGTAACACACTGATCATTAATATCCTTTCATGTTGTATGTACAGTAAACACCCAAAGGACTGTACAAATGTGAAAGAAATATGGGACTAAAACGTGCTTGAATCAGTAAGTTTGGGGTGCAGGTAAACAGGTTTTTTCCAGACAAAAAGGCTGATGCCTCCATCCAGGTGCAATCACAGACAATTGGCAACCACAGTCAAGCAGCCATTCATTGGCATGTCGGAGGCTGCAGGGTCAGATCAACGTGCATGGTAGAAAGCACCAGTGGGGAAGAAACCAGCATGGAACCTTCTCCATCAGACTCTATGGTACCTCTCCTCACTGTAGGGGCACTGGACTTTGAGAAGGGCAGATTTCAAAGGTTCACTGAATTATAAAAAAAAAAAAAGAGAGGGGCAAAGAGCCGCAAGGGATTTCACTTTCGCACTTTTATTTGCTGGTAACTGTTTCTGTCTTTCTCCTTTACACTTGAACTCACTTCCAATCTTCTCTTTTTGTTAATAAACTTCCTTTATGTCCAATCTAAACTGACCCAGTGCTGTGTTCGAATCAAAGGGACCGTTTAAATCCAGTTAATGCAACAAACTGTTGTGTTTTTGTCTCTTTAAAGGAGCAATGGACCTTATTACCAAATGTTCCAATAGAGGCTGGACATTTCAGGGCATACGGTTTTGGGGACATTCAGGATGTGGGGTATGCTGAGGTCATTTGACTAGTAGGAACCAAGTCTGGTGAAGAGCAGAGTGAGGATGTGGTGTAACAAGCAGACTGCTGGAGTCAGAGTTGCTGAACCAGGGCTATTCATCACATAGACACTCAGTGCATAGTTGTCTGCTGGCTGGGAGCATCCAGACATTGAGCTATAGCAGCAGAGCATTTTAAGGCACTTAGGTTTCAGGACAAGCAGTGACACAACCTCTCACTGGTCCATGTTGCATCCTACATAGAGCAGTTTACCGGGTCAGGATCAGGGTATAAGTGTCCAAACAAGACAGCAGAGAGCACTTCTTCAAGCCACACCCAGAGCTGACCCATTTTTGCAAACAGCAACTAATACACTGACTTCCCCGCAGCAGGACCAGTCAGTGAGAGATATGATTGTACAAGAGCTTGCCAGATAAGATACCTTGAAGATTTCATTGACATCCCTAGGATGCAAATTTGAGGCAATGACTTCATGGATCAACCATCGAGCTGGAAGAGCTGATGGGACCAAGTGTCATGTTGCACAGCCAGAGAAGGAAGAAAAGAACTTTCAAAACTAAAGTGAGATAGCCCTGACCTTGCAAACGCTTGTGCATGTGGTTAACTTTCAGACAACACAAATTCCATTTCACAAAAAAAAAAAAGCTAGTTCAATATTTGTTTTTGTTACACATCAGAATGAAGATTAGACCTTTCAAAGTTTTTCACAACAAAATGAGAGAGCCAGGATAGGTCCCTGCTCTGTGGCAGCAGCTTTGGCTAAAGCCAGGTCTTTTGGGACTGCTAAGAACCCCACTCCATGGCAGGATACTTGTCAGACTCCAGATCCCCAGCAGGAGAAGACAGCCTAGCAGCCCTGGGGACGCATCACAGGTCAGGCTGGCTCCCTGCTGCAGAGCTGCTAAGGAAATTGACATTCTTGTCAGTTTCATGGATGCTATTCAGTGAATAGCTGACAAACATCAATTTCACATTGTGTTTCAGGATCATCATATTTCAGCGTTTCTGAAATTAGAGCTTTCAACTATTTCCTGATGTCCCTACATCTTCAGGGTAACTAGTGCACAACCTGTGTAACCTGCAAGAGTATATCCTATGTGTGTATAATGTCTGCTGTCCTTTTCTTTTTCTATGCAATCATGTGTGCTGTGCACTTACAGGCATTCCAGCTTCCACTGACACAACTCATCTAGGAAAGTGGCACTCATAAAGCAGTCCCCAGGAAGGATTCTGAGAGATGTGACATGGATGCTATCTCTGGAAAGTAATGGGGTGGCACTAACTGACATGGCCATGGGTGTACTGAAGAAGTGGGAGGTGTGGTACTGAAGTGCTTTATTGTCTTGTATGCTCCTAACAAACTTGGGTGCAGCTGTCAACAGCCATGTGAACTGACTGGCAATTCTGCCTGGCGCTAGATTGAGTTTTCTAGCATTAAAGGGCTCAGGGTTTGTTTTGTTGGGAAGTGGGAGAGTCGTGTGACCGTTGGCACCAGCCTGGGATTCAGCTCAATTCCCAGCTGTTCCACAAACATCCTATAAACTCTGGGCAAGTAATCTCTCCCTCTCTCTCTGGATAACAGTTCTCCATGTGTAAATCTCCCCTTTTCCCTTTCTTGTCTAGTTAAATTGTACTATGGAATATGTCTAGCACTAAATGTAATGGAGCCTTGATCTTGACTGGGGCTTTTCGGTCCCCCTGTAATACAAATAAATAATGCATTTCACAGGTTCCATTGAGTCACTCCATCACATCCCTGCTTGTTCTAAACTACTCATACTTCCAGGCACCAGGAGCCACGAACAACTTATGGATCCATCCCAGTCCTTCAGAAATTTGAAAACCACTTCCTTATTTTCCTTTCAGCTTAAACTCAGTCCCTCCTTCCACTTGCAAATTGATATTGACCAGATGCCTTTTCTGCCATGCCACACTATTCCACTAATCGTGCAGTTCATTTAGCTGCCAGTTACTCACTGGAGGTATGAAGTCTGTCTCCTGAAATTCCGTAAGAGGGAATCTCAGCAATACTTTTTTTAAAAAAACAAAAAGTGCTGGGGGAGGAAGGGGCACCTGTTTTAGCTAATCTTATTTCAGCCACTAGATGGCACCCTCAAGCACGAGCTGCCAAACTCATCTATTGCAATAAGCAGGGAGGATCATGCTTCATTACTTAAAGCTATCATCTCCCACCGTGCTCGGGTGAATCTCTCTATTATACATTTCTGACTAGCTTCCATGCGCATGACTTGCAATGTAGCAGGTTCCCAGCAGGGCATCAAACAATCAAGCAATGGCACAGCTGTCTGATATATAACCTGCTGGGTAAAAGCCAGAGACCTAACTCTGGGCAGCATTGTGATGATCTGGCTAGATGAGTTCTAATCATTTTAATTCCATTTTACAAACACAGCCATGGGAGTAGCCTGTTAAAATGCATCTCCATGTTGACGAACACTGTGACTGTTACTCCACCGCGTGTTTAGGATCCATAAAGACGCAGTGGAGTGTGCAGAAACGAGCCAGCCCTGTTGCCTATGATTTGCTCATACTCCAACTTTATGGCAGCCCTAGGAATTGAATCATAACTAATCCAAAAAGCAGAATAATTCACCCTAGAGGAAGAAGGAAGCATGGGCAAGGCACTGGCCTGTGACTCAGGTGATGGGAGTTCAATTCCTAGCTTTGCCATAGATTCTTTATGTGACCTTCAAAAAGTCAATTTCTCTCTCTGGTCACAAAGGGACTTAGGCAATTAGGCACTGAGCATCGCAACAGCTTTTAGGTGCCAAGAAAATCACAGGAACACACCACGATTCACAAAGCCTGAGTAGGCATCTAGGCTCCCTATACAATTAACGGAAACAGACAGATGCCTTAGAATTCGATTCACAAAAGCCAGCATATGCTAAGCAGGGAACTGCCTAAGCTAGTTAATGGTAGATGCCAATGAGAGAGGTATGTGCTAAGCTCCAACCTGTTCTCAGAGATAGGTGCCTAAGTCCAGGCTTCACGGAGGTGCCTCTTTCTGCTAGCAAGTAACAAGATGGGTGAAGATAGACATTTGGCCACCTAACGTGTGTGGGGGGGGGGCCCTAATCCAACAGGCATCGGTGCTGACACCATGGGTGCTCTGGGGCTGGAGCACACAGGGAAAAAAATAGTGGGTGCTCAGCACCCACCAGCCACAGCTGTTCTGCAGGGCCTGCTATCAGCTGTTTGGCAGCCCACCCCTGATCAACTGTTTGGCAGCTGGGGGAGGGGTTTGGCGGAGAGCAGAGAGCAGCCAGAGGTGGGGGCCTCAGGAAGGGGGTAGAGCGGGAGCAGGAAGAGGTGGAGCAAGGATGGGACCATGGGGGAGGGGGCGGAGTGGGGGCTGGAAGAGGCAGAGCAAGAGCGAGGCATCAGAGGGAGGGGTGAAGTAGTGGCAGGGCCTCAGGCTGAGCAGGGCTGGAGCACCCCTGGGGAAAAACAAAATAAAGTCACCGCCTATGGCAGCAGACATGCTCAGAGACTGCCTAGATCTACACAAAACAGCTAGGGGAGGTGGAGGGATGAGGAAGGAGAGGAGAAGGAGGAGGACCTCCTTTTTCACCCCTAGCGCAGTGGTTAGGGCACTCAGCTGGGATGTTTGTATCCCTCATTCTCCTCTTCACATTGAGGCAGAGGTGGACTGGGTATTAAACCCATATAATGGCCAGATTTGACTAGGGCAGGACAGTACTGCTCTGGGGTGCTAGGTTGGGAAGCTGATGGTTAGAGACCCTGCATATAACTGCAGCTGGGTGTGTCACTACCTGTGTGAACGCTGGTGAAAGTGCAGGCTGGAGGGCTTTGCAGCTTGTCACAGCAGTATACTGTGAAAGGGAGTCCAGGCTGGTGGGTCACAGGGCTCAGTGATACCCCAGTTCCAGGTGGCACCCTGGGGGAACCTGTCACACCGACCTTCCCCTGGTTCATGATCCCCTCTAGGACTTAGGCGAGAGATAGGTGACCAGACAGCCTGAGTAAGGCTGCAGTACACATACTTGGAGGCAGAAACATAGGAACCTAGGGAACTTTTACCACAAAAAGTAGGTGCCAAGCAAGTTTAGGCGCCCACAGGGTTTGGTGGCATCTGAGCAGGGGGTTTATGTATCTCAGTGGCACCAAAAAGTGCCTAAGACTGGGGGCTTAGGTGACTAAGCACCTTTATGAATCCCACCCTCTGTGCCTCAATAATTCACTGTGAAAGGAGGGTGAGAATTGTTCCCTGCTGACTACAAATAATAGGGGCCATACAACAGGCAGAGTGAGAGAGACAACAAGAACCCAGAACAACTGCCATTAAAGTCACTAGAAAAACTCTCCTTGAGCTCAAGAGGAGTCGGCTCAGTCTCCCAGACAGAGATGGAATTAGGGGTGTTGCTGCATGCCCTGGCTGGAAGGAGATTCCATCATATACAGGGTTTACAGTCAGTGAATCTCAGCACCCCCACTATACAAATTGTTCCAGCACCTTTGGAAAGGTTTGCCTTTTTGCTGCATAAAAACATTACACACTGTCCATTAAAAGATCTTTTCCCCTGTCCCCACAAAAAAATGTGGAAGTCATTAGATCAGCAGGTCATTTCTGTGCCTCCAAAAATTAATTCCTGTCAAGAGTAATTGACGACTATCCTTGGTAATGTATGGCAGCTTTCATAGTCTGTCAATAGCTTCAACTGAAAATTTGAATAGGGAATTCAGACTGCTTGTATATTCGTTGGAGGTACAAGAGCATTTGGAGAACAGGGGATGTTTATGAAGAGTTCAGTGATGCTTTCCTATTAACTGAATTTGATCACAAGTGGAGACTATTACCCTATCAAAATGCAGTATTAGTAGGGAAGAAATTCCAGAGAGTATTTCTATTATTTTGCAGTACATACATTTAGAAACAGCTGCTGAATCTGAAGCAACTCTGAAACAAAGCTAATTAGTCTCAAAAGTTTTTTTGTTTTGAGTATGCTCCAGAGCAATCGAGATGATTGCTATTATGCACCAAACCCAACAGTAAAAGGAAAAAGAAAAATGATTGTTTCCTCCATTGAGCATTATGATTATTCTCCTTTTGCCCAATACTCTCTTGTGTTTAATTCAGCTGTTCATTTCGGCATTGTGCAACCCAGAGATCACAAGATCAAGCCCCAACAGGTGTGGCCTCAGTATGAAATTAAAACATACATCAAAATGTTTTTTGCAGTGCTGTAGTTGGTCCCATGTTGGCCCCAGGTGAGGTAATGTCTTTTATTGAATCAACTTATGTTGGCCCACAGAAACTGGTTCAATAAAAGATATTACCTCACCCACTTCATCTCCATTAAAATGCTGACTGTATATGGAACCCAATAGGGACATTCCTGTGAAACAGTTCATCAGAAGCAATCTACAGATGAAGCACTGGTGTATTGGGTCGAGTTCCTTTAATTTTACTTAACTCTCACAGCTTTCAAAGATTCTCATTGTTTTTCATTGGTTCATCCTCACTTAAAGTCCCAATCCAGCAACCCTAATATGTGCAAAACTCCAATTCAACTCAATGGGAATTCTGCATAAAGAGAGTTTGCAAAATCAAGCCAAAAATCTAGCAGGATCACACTAAATTGTATCTCAAGTCCAAGTCCAAGGAGTTTTGCTATACCATTGCTTGTAGCACTGTGCCTATTAAAAAGAAATACTGGCCACAATTTAAGATATTTAAGTCCTATTCAGCAAAGCATTTGAGTATGTGCTTTGCTTTGAATCAGGATGGATTTAAGTACATGTTTAAGTGCTTTGCTGAACTGAGGGCCCTTTTCAAGCCCTAACTGCGTCAAGAACTCATAATTCCTCACATTGACTAATATTAAAACATAACAAAAGGGAGTTGTGAAGTCTTAACTTTCCTTCCTGCTAGCAAAAACCAAACAAAACAAGCAAACCTCAGTCTTAGTCTCTGAATAGTGAAGATTGTGGCTAGACTCGACTCAAACATTCACAGATTATCTAACACATTTTAGTCTTGCATATACTGATACAGATCCCAGACAAACAAGTTCTGGGTGGTTTGGTCTCTTTTTGGAGATAAATTCCAATCATAACAAAATTTGAAGAAAATGTATTCTATGGTCCTTACTCATCATGGTCTTCCTTTCCCTCTGATTGTTGAGGGACTCAGTCCCAATCTCTTTGGTTGATCTCACTACCTTCACTCTACACAAGAACGTACCAACAAGTGGCTATGAAAGCATGTGAAGAAGTAACAGACCCATGTCAATATTCAGTTTGGTCAGCTGAACTTCAATAATTTACTATTACAGGAATACCGACAAAAAAAAATTAAGCAGAGTACTCACACACAGAAACTCACTTGGAGGATTTGTCGTTAGTTCCCATCCATAACGATTTAATTTCTTGTTGCCAATTGTGTTCTTTTAGGGAAGCAACTTAGGCAGCTGTATTACTTAGATTTGGTCACCAATATGGCTAATCTTCAATTTTTGCCAAATAATAAAAATAATAATATGAATCAGTGAGCAACTCCTGTTTCTTTTAACTTGGAGGATAATATATACACTAAATTACGCTGGCTGCTTCATCCCTCAAGTTTCTGATGAGCAATGCATTACATCTGCTTCCTAGCAAAAAGAATGACATGTTTGTTCAATAGCCCTTTTAGATTTCTGAGGCATAATACAGCTCCATTGTAATCAAATGTATTATTAATAAGATAGATAAGATTAAACTTTTCCCAAAGAAAGAGTTATCACTAATTAAGCAAATGGAACAGTTAGATCATTTTAGCTCACACACAGGTACAGTAATAGTTTTGTCCTATTCTAAATATGCAGCCTTGTCAGGGGTTGCATAAACTGTTATCTGCAACACTTATTGTCGATTGTGTTGGATCTTTAGCAACTTTGGCGTTTTAATGGCCTAGGGGCCAGTTGGAGACCGGTCTTTAGTTCTGAACCCGTTTGGAATAGCCAAGTTGGCAGGATTTCATGAAAATGTTATGATCTATAATTCAGCATTAACTTAAACTATGCAAAGTCTAAGGTTATTTCCAGGTGCTTATGCTTCTTTATTGGTTTTACAGCTTAGAAAAGTAAAATGCCCTTTTGAAAATTAGTTTCTTTGTTTTCTCTTTGTAAAAGAATGGTATGACAGGATTTATCTAGATTAGAAAAAGAGGTCTGGGTTAGGTCATCATCTGCTAACATGCTCTAGATAACCCTGGCCTAACCACGACCTTATCACTAGTGTGCAGGTAGGCTAGAGGTTATGTGATGAAAAGCCTAGGGAAGACCTTGCCAAGCTACATTGAAGTCAAAATGAATAACCTGTGGCTTCACAAGGAAAAAGGTCATGATCAGGTCATGTTTAGCTAGCATGTTAGCAAATTCCAGCCATTCTTCTTAATCTAGACAAAACCACAGTGAAAAGGCAAAAAGTTTTGGATTGACAACACTGGAGCACAAAGACCATTAAACCATAGAATAGGTACATCACAGACAACGACAGTACACATTTTTTCTCACTCCCTACCAATATTTCTCAGTACTGCCCAAGATGGACCTCTTCGAGGTATGGCAAGGCAGTTCAATATCTGTGACAATTCAGACCTTGGCTTTCTGTTCAGATTGCCAACAAGGAAACAACTGGTTTCAATGTTGGTGCTGATTTTTTTGATGTGGACACACGAGGAACCAGATGGCTCCTCCATCCAGCTGAGAAGGTCTGGACACAGCTTTTTCCAGAGCCTGCCAGTGGTGCTTTGAGCTTCACCTAAACAGGGAAGAGAACATCAGCCATGGGAATAGTTCCACAGCAAGGTGAGAGGCTCCTGCCACCTCGAATGCAGGCTGGGCAGCGAAGGTGCTCCCATGTTTTGCTTGGCAATGCTTATCCTCAACCCAAAAGAGTTCCAAACACTGGTGCTTTAGCAGTACACCAGGAGCCATGTATTATGTCCTAATGTTACTATTTTCAGCCCACAGAAAGTTGGCAGTAATTTCATTTCCTAATGGGGGTTTGGTCCAAAGCCATTGATACCAATGGAAAGCCTCTCATTGACTTCAGTTTAGATAAGGTACTTCGTGCAAAGCTTCAGTTGCAGTCACACAACCCTAAGAATTCACGAAGGGAAGGGAAACAACATAAGGTTGAACAAGATCCCGTCCCTGCAATTAATATCTATGCTGTAAATTAATCCGGGCCACCAACAGCAGCGTTTGGGTAAATAAGAATCTGTAGCAACATAAATATCAAAGGCACTGTGTTTATGGATCAGGGAGCTGAGAGAGGATAAAGAAGTTCTTCTGACAGGCACATTTCATGTGACATTCTCCTTGAGGCCATGTCTACACTACAAAATTAAGTCGACCTAATTTACACTGGCATATAGCTGGCACAGTAATTACATCACTTGTGTCTGCCTACACTTTGCTTCTTTTGTTGGTAGTGCGCATCGTCAGCAGGAGTGCTTGTATTGATTGTACTTTCAGTGTGGGGGCATTGTAGGAAAGCTCCTGAAAGCCAGCAGCAGTTGACATAAGCAACACAGCGTCTACACTGACACAGTATTGATCTAACCACATTTACCTCAACTCTACTCCACTCAAGGAGGTGTAGGTCAGTCGGCATAGTGGGGCAGTTATGTTTGCGAGAGTGGAAAAGTGTAGACACTTCCATAGTTAGGCCAATGTAAGCTGCCTTATGTCGACCTAACTCTGTAGTGTAGACCAGGCCGCAGGAACTCAGGTCATTCAGCAGGGAACTTCAGATGATCCCTCATCATCAGACCAATAAATACAGTCACTGAGCTATCACTGTTACTACTAACACCTTTTGAGAATCTCTGTTTTTTATTATTTAAACTGATCATTGCTTTTTTGAAACTTTGCCCACATTTTTCAATAAAATGTATATGGAGTAAAAATATGGATTTTGGTCGCATTTTTAACCATCTTTATTGTTCATTTTTATTTAGTTAGATTTTTTTTAAAATGGCCCCCTCCAAAGCTTGAAGTGCTTCTACAGATCAGTTTTTAAAATATACATTAGCCTCCAGTTGTCTTGATGACTGAGCCAACAACCCTTCCAAACTCACCAACTCTCTCTCAATCCAGTTCCCACCACAATTCAACCTTCTGCCATAGAGAAAACACAGCAAGGCCTTGCAGTGCTATAAACACACACACAAAGGCTCTGATCAAAGACTACTGACATCAATGGAAAGACTCCCTTGACCTTAGTAGGTTTTGGTCAGGCCATGAAGACAAGGTGTAAATTAGCCAAATTGAAGTGAATGGCAAAACCCCCATTGGCTCCGGTGAGGCCAGGATTTCACTCAAGGTCACTTAGCCTTCTGGCACATGAATGCCCCAATCCTAGAGATCAGATTTTCCAGTTATGGAACATTTGTGTGAAAGAAATGGGTCTTAAGGAAGAATCTGGGGAAAGAGAGATGGTGTTTGGTGTGACACAGCACCCCATATTTTTCATAGTGATATTATGACGATATGATTACAGCATAATTATGATGTATTTTATGCAAGCTATGCCATGTGAGGGGTCATTGGAAAAGTTATAGTTTGCTGAACATGATTATCCTATTTGTATGAATGTATCATTTTTGTATCTGAAGTTATGAATATTGGCTATGTATCTGTATTTCCCATGTACCCAATACCTGGGTAATGCCCACTAGACAAGATGCTTTCAGTCCAGATAGTGGGTGGGGAAGGGCCTATTCCGGGCAACGGTCCATTAGTTAAAAACAATAAGCCTTAGGAGAACTTATCTCCCACCTGGTGAGCCTTCCTGGGAATGCTATAAACAGCCTCCAAGTATTGACTCTACAAGGACATGTAATGAGACCACATGTCTCTAGACTCTATCTTGGGATGTCAGTGTTTTTCCACAGATTGGTCTGGGAACCAAGCTTTGGGAACAAAGGGTTCCCGCCATATGCAAAAGCTATATAAGGCCTGGAGTGACATCATCTGGTGTTCTTTACTCTCCACACAGGAAGACTCCTGGAAACACTGGAGGAACAAAGACTGAACCAGGAGAAGTGCTGGATCCAGGCTAAAGGGATTTCTAGCCTGTGAATGAAAAATCTGGGTATTCCAATGAGAAAAGCAAGTGCAGATTGCCCCTTCAGAATCTGCAGACTGCTTGTCTCATCTCTGGTTGAGAATCTGCTATTCATTTCCAATCTATTTGGTATATTAAGATTAGTTTGCATTTTTTGTTTATTTGCTAGTTAATCTGGCTTTGATCTGTTTGCTATCACTTACAATCACATAAAATCTATCTTTTGTAGTTAATAAACTTGTTTTTGCTTTATCCAAACCAGTAAGTTGGAGTGAAGTGTGTGGGAAATCTTAGCTCAGGAGCAAAAGGCTGTTGAATATTCCTCTCAACATTGAGGGAGGGGGCAAATTTTATGAGCTTACACTGTACAGTTCCCTGTGCAGCACAAGACGATATAATTGTGGGTTTACACTCCAGAGGGGGTGTGTGCCTGAGAAGCTAGGAGCTACCCTAGCTGTAGCCTTTTTATGTAGGGGCTGGTCAGAGAGCCTAAATGTAACTGCAGCGGGGTATGTCCCTACCTGTATATATGTTGGCGAAAGTGCAGGCTTTGCAGCTTGTCACAGCAGTACAGTGTGAGAGGGAGCCCAGTTCTCAGTGGTGCCCCAGTTCCAGGTGGCACCCCAGGGAGAACCCATCTCAGTGGTACCCTACTGGTGGGTTGGGGGTCTCAGTGGTACCCCAGTTCCAAGTGGCACCCCTGGGGGAACCCGTCACAATAGGGAAACTGATGGAAGCATCAGGGGTGACAAGGCAAAAGGTATTAAGCCAAGAACGAGACAAATAGTTGAAGGAAAGAGTGAGGTGAGACGATAGCGGGGAGCACAAGGAACAAAAGAGGCTATGTAAATGGGGGGGGGCAGAATTGCAATAACTATTTTACTTGGTCTGATCTGATTCTCTAACTGCCCCACTTTCAAATGACTCTATCAGGTGGTTCAGGCTCAAGGTTTAGGGGGAGGTCGTCGGAGTTTTTACGTTTTGTTTAAGTTTTTAAAAGCCTACTGCTAACAGAAACTGTTTAATCTTTTTGAAACCCTCATTTCCATCATAACAGTCATTTCAATCTGTCTATCCAGGTTCTTATACTGGTGCTTGTAGGGATTTATAACCGGAACCCGGCAGAATTTGCTAGTGCATGAGAACCAGAAGTCAAAAACTAACTAGAAGCTGACTCGTCTCTTCATTGTTCAAGCTGAGTGGAACACAGCAAATAAACACAGAGCATAAACATTTGATTTGTTATAATCCTTCAGATTTTCATAGTCTGTTAGTAACACAGGTAAGGACTTACTTTGAAAGAAAGATTTTAAAGATCTTACAATGCTTAAATCGATACAAACAAAAGAAAGTGGATGTTGGCACTTATGAATCTGGGAGGTGCAGCTGCTCAGCACAGTATCAAGGAAATGGCAGCTCTGTAGATCCACTGCACTCTGGCTGGAATTCTGATTTTGTAAGAGAGAGGGTGAAATTCCCCTCTCCTAGCCCCGTGCAGAAAGCCTGTGGCTCTACTTAAATCCCTGTTCTGAGGGGTTAAGTGTGACTTAACAGGATGATGCACAGGGGTGAAGTCAATCCAGAATAAATACCTCTGCAAGTGAAAACTAGTGTGTTTATAGTCAGGCTGTATACAGAGTAGAGAGGCTGTTGAAAGGTGAATGCTCTACAGAAAAACACTGAAATTCTGCAAAAATCACGAAAGTCTCCCCATTGTTTCCTACAGTCCAGCTCTTAGACAAGTGACAGAAAACCTGCACTTCTTAGCAGTCACCTGTGTATTTCAGGACTGAAAAATAAACCATCAATAGTGAAAGGTGAGGGAAACCTCCAGAGAAAGATCATAGGAGATAGCCAGATGAATATGGTGTGTGCAAGGGCGTGGAGAAAAAGGGAGGATGAGAGTCTATATGCCACAGGAGAATTTATCAGGTCACTACTGCAGTTGTAGGTGGAGAGAAGGGTAAGGAAAACCTGTCTCCAGCATCTGTGCCTAGAATGTTCACAAAGAAGGATTGAAAGCTCCCAAGAGGGAAAAAATGATACAAGAACAATAACAGAAGGACTGGGAAATTCATCAGAGACAAGAATTCCTATCTTGTACTCTGCCAATCAGAACATGGCTTTCGTCGGGAATAACTAATCTTTAGCTACACACACACAATCACCTGTGCACATAATTATTCATTTGCCTAGTAGTCAGGATGATGCCAGTGAGCCAGGATTAAATGTCTCTGTTTCATCCTTTTGAGATTAAAAAAAAAAAAAGACTCTTAGGGCAAACAGCTTGCGTGTACAAGAACAATCACATCACAATCTCATTTCAGACCTTCATGGTTCAGATGGAGCTAAATGAATTCAGATAAATTTACATTAATGTTTGACTGGTTGACAGTTCACCTCAGCACCCTGTGAATGCTTCTCTTTCATTAATTATGGTTCAAGGGGAATTGCAACCTAAGAGCTAGTCCTCTTCTGTTACAAATTCATAGCTAGTGCCTGGAAGGCGTCCAATCCTTCTCTCATTTCACTCTCATCTCTGGATTAGATCCAACTCCCCAGGTTCATCTGGACAATTGTGTTGTTTACAGGTTGCAAAATTTCAAAGGAAGATTTTCTAGCAGATAAAATAAGCTAAATAGATGACATGATGGCAAACGTTTCTGTAGAAATTTCTACTGCCTCTTTCCTTGTACCTGTGCAAGTTCCTTGGGACAGCAATCATGTTCTTTACACCCATTCTGTATGCACAGCACCAAGCACGGTGTCATTGGCCAGTACAGAATATGAAACCACTTCATTAGACTGATAAGCACATGGGACATCATCATCATATGGTGAAAATCAAGATAACTCCACTGAAATCAGTGGCGCAATGTTGAGTTACACCAGCTGAGGGTCTGGTCCGTGAGCCTTTTCCATCCCTCGTGATTGTGTACATCCACCTAAGCAGAGAGACGGGCCTTTGAAGATGGTTCAGGAAATCACACATTTAAATTTGAATCAGCCACCCCAAAAAGGAACAATACTGGATTCAAAGAAACAGTTGTGTCATGTAAAGGAACCACTGAAAAATAGTTTGGGCTGTTTGCTTGCCCTTGCGGGATCTCTCTTTGATTGAGCACTGCTTTGAATCATATGCTACCTCCCCCCATCCCGCTAAAGCAGGGGTCAGCAACCTTTCAGATGTGGTGTGCCGAGTCTTCATTTATTCACTCTAATTTAAGGTTTCGTGTGCCAGTAATACATTTGAACGTTTTTAGAAGGTCTCTTTCCATAAGTCTATAATACATAACTAAACTATTGTTGTATGTAAAGTAAATAAGGTTTTTAAAATGTTTAAGATGCTTCATTTAAAATTAAATTAAAATGCAGAGCCCCCCAAACCGGTGGCCAGGATCCAGGCAGTGTGAGTGCCACTGAAAATCAGCTCGTGTGCCATCTTCGGCACACGTGCCATAGGTTGCCTACCCCTGCTCTAAAGTATCAGGAACTCTTCTAGTTCACAGACTAAATGGAATATAGAAGCAGCAAAACATATCAGAGCACACAATCACAACGGGAGGTATGTAGTCACTGGGTGGATTTTTGGCTGAGTGCCTCCAGACATTGTCTCATTCAGATCCTGCAGGGTCCTGCTCTTATAAATGGCTCCCACATGTATTTTTACTCATTTATGAGTATTAAAGGATATTTCATATTTCTTTCATGCATGAAAACCTCCCTTAGAAGGACATAACTCATTAGAAGGACAAAACTGCTTAAGAACACAGGGCAAGAACAATCTGTGTTATGGCATTAGTAATAGGAAGAATATATTATCTCCATCAGGTCACTTCTGATGAAACTCTAGCCACCATAAGAACAATAATAATTTGCACTTAGCACTATGTGGGAGGTGCCATCCCTGCATGCCCCTCAAGGCATGGTGTGGCACTGCAGAAGCCCTGCATCAGTTTCCCCAATGGACTCTTCAGTGCACATCAGTTATGGATCTGCTTAGCCCTCCTGCCCAATCACTCAGAGACTTCAACACTGCACCTGAGACTGAGCCACTCAGCCCAGGTGGCCAGACTCACGCTAGTGGGGCTCGAGCTAGTGTGCTAAAAATATCTGTGTGGTCATTATGGCTCAGGCAGCAGCTCAGGCTCTTGAGCCCACCTGATCCCTGGGTTTGAGCTCAGGCAGCCAACCCAAGTCTGTGCCAGAGCCCTAGTGTCTGTACTGCTGTTCTTAATGTGCTAGCTCAAGTCTGTCTACCCAGGCTGGTAGGCGCCCAGCTGCAGTGTAGACATGTCCCAAGGCAAGGTTCAACATACCCCCAAACCAAAAGAACCTTCAGCCCTGCTGGGCTCAGTTTTCAGCCCCCTTCCTTTCAGGCAGACCCCAGCTGCAGCAGCTTGCCTTAACACCCACCACCTGGTAAACCTCAGACTAACAGCTGGTGTCAGACCTACCCTACCGCAGGGAGGCTGTGGCTGTCTGAAGTCTGCTAATCAGCTCCCCAGGCAGGCTTCTCACATGGCTGTCAGCCTGCTCTCCTCCACTGTCCATCCCCAGGCTCTCTCCTTTCAACGACCCACTCCAAGCCTGACAGCTCAAGCAGCTGAAGGAGTGAGGCTGACTGAGCTCGCAGCAGCTCATTAACCCCTCCCAGCCAGTGTGGGGTTCACATACCCCCTGCCAAGCACCTATCACTGGAGGATCTCAAAGCACTTTATGAAGGTGGAGTAAGTATTATCCCAATTTTACATATGTGGAAACTGAGGCACAAAGGCCCGACTGGCAGCATTGGAGCAAGAAGTCCATTACTTATCCGCTGAAGACGTTTGGTATGTAACAGAAGCACAAGCTTCCCCCGCCCACAGCCCAACCAATGTGCCTTTGCCCTTCCCTCAACACCAGTCTAAGGAGGAGAGGCTAGTTCAATCTCCTTGCCCAAATCTAGACTGTACTGGCATATTCAGAGCGGGCAGGGGAAGTTCAACCTGAGGTTGCTCATTGGCAGCTGGAGGTGAGCCACTGACACACACAACCTGCAGGTTAGTCCGCAGGTTCAACTTTCATATCTTGGTCCCAGATCAGATCCCTATTCATGTTTCTTACACTGTATGTCACTCCCCAGCATACACCCTGATGTCAGGTTGGCCGTACCTGTCGGGTTTGCAAGCTGTGCTGGCCTCATTTCAACATCATTAACTTAAAACATTCTGAAAAATAGGCACCAATTAAACAATATCATTCACATTCTGCTCCAGGCATCCCAGAATTGGTGCAGAGTTACAAAGAAGAGGTTGGAGTCTATAGAAAGGCTGCTTGTAGAATGCTACCAGAATTTGGGAACACTTCATATTCATGGCCAGAATTGTGACCATCTTTCTTCCAATGATGTGTAATTAGACTGGGCTACACTTGCTCTTCTACGGACAATGAACCACATCATCCAGCTTCTCTGGAAACACTTACCTTTGGGCACATCCATGGGGTTTAGGCTGCCAATCAGATCTCTGACATAAAGTCCATTGCCCTCATCCTTGCTCAGCCAGTTGTTGCAAGAAAAGTAAAAACGGAGGTAAGGCCTGTTCATGTCAGTTACTACTACCCGGTCCAAGAACCAGCTTGCGTTCATTCCTGTGTTGTCATGCTCAATTCTACAGCACAAAGAAGGAACAAAATATATCCAAGAGTTTGGACTGGTTGGTGTGATTTTTGACAACAACTAGCACATTGATTCAGTGGCCCTTTTTATATTAGGCAAGGTAAGAGCAGGGGCACCGATTGGGGAGGATGGGGGTGGCAAATGTCCCCTGTAGGTTTTTGCACTTGTTCAAAGTTCCACAGGACACAGGGCCAAGAAGGAACCATGGCCTGGTCACTTTTAAGCAGCAGTCCCATACTAAATCAGTATAGCTGCTGCCAGAGTGGTCCAGAGCATTGCTGTGGCTGCACGTTCACAATGCCACTTCAAATCTGACAGAGAGGTGGCTGGGCCAAGTGCTGCAACTGGTACATGAGGAGACTGCTCCTATACAGCAGAGAACTGTGGAGTCTGCCAAGAACTCCTGGTGACACGAGCTCGTATTCTGTTGGGTTTACTGGTCTATAAAGCAGAGGGCTGAACCTCAAGTGATTGAATCAACTTATTGGATACAGTGTTCACGGGCAGCACATAATGGAGGCTAGGAAAGACTAAGCCTCCCCAAACACTGCACCGGTAGGAAGCAATAGCAGATTCAGAGGGCCCTGATAAATCTCCCGCTGCCATGGCCCCAGGGCTGGAGGAGCTCTCACTCCCCACCATGGCTCTGGAGCACAGAGCTTTTCCGGTCTCAGGGCTGCAGCGGGGTAGGGGAGAGGAACAAGCAGTGGACGGGGCCTTGGAGGGAAGAGGCAGAGTGGAGGCTGTGGGGGAAGGGGTGGAACAGGGGGAGAGGCAAGGAGGAAGGGAAGGAATGGGGTGGGGCCAGGGGTAGGGCCTTGGGCAGAACAGGGGAGGGGCTCCAGGTTCTGAGCTCCAGCCAGGGCTGAGAGCTTGACCCCGGCATCTTGATGTCCTGTATATAGCAGTGACAATATTACACGATACCTTATCTTCTTTATTTGTCCAACATTGTTGGTTTTTATTCGGAACACATCTGTTTTACCTCTCTCAAAGGCAGTTCTACTCCTGTAATATACATATACCAAAAAACACATTAAGAAAATCGTTACTATGTCAGCAAATACATCATCACAGACCCATCAAGGATCAGAGTTTAAGAATGAAGGATCCTCATTTCTGTTATTGGATAAACCTATTTTTCAATATCCTCATTCCTGTGAAAAGGTCTGAATGTACTGGGATTTTTTTTTAATAACTTTTCCATGCTAATATCTTGACAGGTCTGTAGGAACACTCTCCAACACCAACCTCTTCAACACACCAACTTGGGAAGAAATGCAATGTTGGCCCAAATGGATGCAAACCTTGGGTCATATTCTATATCAGCTAAAAAAAACCTTTCACCTATTAAACAATCACCAGCATAGAAAAGAGCTGCAGTAATGAGTGGTTTGCTACCCTGCTGATGGCTTTCAGAGGTAACAGAAAACAATTTTCAGTGAGGACATTTTTACATTGAGCCATTCATCTTTAAAATTCCAGGCTATTTTTAAATTTTTTTTTTTTTTTACAATATCTCTTCTCCTGTTCTTGAATTCATCTAAAACTACCTGAATAGGTACTAAACTACAGAATCTCTGGGCAAAGGCTTAGGGCATGGTTTTCTGTCGCCTTGCACCTTGTGCTTTCATTCAGACCAGTGTGAAGTGCAAATTCAGAATGGTAGACTTTGTCACAGAATTTGTTTTGGCCTGGATGACTACACAAGTTAAATAGCATCAGTGAAACAGGCACTTTGGACCTTCCTGTCTGTTGGCTGACAGAAGCTCAGCTCATTTCTCTGCTCCATACCTGCAGAAGCTGCTCCCTCTTCCAAAGGTTTCCTTCTGCTTTCTCAGCACATCCCCTACATCACCACAAGAGGAGCGTGTTCTTCAGCAACAGAACAAGGGTTGCGTTTTAAAGGGGCTCCATGGCCCAAAGCATCGCTCTGAGGCTGGCGGTTCAATTCTGGAGCTCAAGCACAGATAAAAGACGGCATGGCTGGGTCATAGATTCCTTTCCCCCTGCTTCTTCTGACATGCCAAGACCATAAAAAAAATGACCACTGTTCAGTTCCTGTACCACCTCCCCAGAACTAGATTGCAATGTGTGAGAGACAGGGACTATTTCTTCTTCTTTATTTGTAAAGTGCTAAGCATTTGACAGAGGTATGTGTGACAGATAAGGCAATTTCCTGCAATAGCTTTGATAGGCTTCATTGTATTCTGCCTCCTCCCCACACTGCAGCCCCACAACTCTTTGTGCTCATTTCTGCCCCATCCCCACCCCCCGCTGCAGCCCCAAGACTGGAGAAGCTCTGGGCTCAGGGTGCAGTGGGGAGTGAGAGCTCCTCCAGTCCCAGAGCCACAGCGGGGGCCTGGGAGCTTGGGCTTCCCCCACCAACCCCTTCGCTTCTGTGGGGGACCAGGGTCGGGGTGCTTGGCTTCTCCCACCCTGCCTGCCCAGCGTTTCTGCCGGAGCACAAGGTCACGCACAGCAGCTTCCCCTGCCACCCTGAAGCTTCTGCTGGGGACAGGGTCAGGAGCCACAGGGGGGCGGGGGGGGGGGCTTTCCCTGTCCCACAGCTACTGCTGGGGATGGGGTTTGGAACCACTAGGGGGGGCTTCCCCATCCCGCAACTATTGCTATGCATGGGGTTTGGAGCTGCTGGGGGTGCTTTCCTGGTCTTAGGACTGCTGCCAGGTATGGGGTTGGAGACCACTGGGGGGGCTTCCCCTGCCCTATGATTGGGGCTCCAGGCTTCTGCCACCTGGTGGCAGATTTTTTCCAGGGCCCCCCAGATGGCTGGGGTCCTGGGCATGGACCCTGTGGGCCCAGTGGCTAATCCACCACTGCTTGAGAGTAAATGTGCTGTGTGGAAACTTATAACTTCAAGCAATACACTCTTGATAGCCCTTGCAGAGAAAGTAAAGTGCAGGTCCTGGCCTGTTTAAGCAGTCTGGCTTGTTGCAAATATCACAGAGTAGGTAGGAGCCAAGTGGTTCCAAGAACCCCAGTCAGGAGTGAGAGAGATGTGGCTCTCACCCAACAGCGGTGACGGCTGGGAGATGGAAGCTGAAAGTGGATGCCCTTGCTGGCCACGGAGGAGAGATTCAAGTGCCCTGAAATTGTGACAGTAGGTTAAGGGCAGCATGGTCCAGTGGCTAGATCACTGAGAGTCAGGGTATCCAGGTTGCATTTCCCACTCTCCCAGTGACCTTGATGTGGCTTGAACAAGTCAATTCATCCTTCTGTGTCTCTGTATTCTCCATGCACACTTTGTCTGGCTTCAGGCACCGTCTGTTGCTTGGTTTGTGCAGCGCCTAACACAATGCAGCCCCAGTCGAGATTTGGGACTCTAGGTTCCACTGTAATACTAATGAACGTATACACCAAAAAGCAGTCATCCTATCTGAAAACAAAAAACTACAGCACATCACCATAGCAATGTTGCAGTGACAAGCAACTTGTTCTCAGAAAGTCAATGAATACGAATAATCTGAGCAATAGCATCCAGTTTTGCTCCGATCTTTTCTCTCGCCACTTTAGGGTGTCTGCGTGCCAGTGTTTAAAGGTTGTCTGTTTCGTATTCTGCAAATACATGTGTAGCTTTCACCCCCAGTACCAATACTGAGCATATTGTGCTAGACCATTGTTGCTACATAAAGAGGCTAAAAGAGTTAACCTTGCCAGAACACTATGGCAAGAGACAATTAAACCCAGCAGAGCTTCCCTCAACCGCTGCTTGGCTGTCAAACTGAAAACAGTCAGCAAGTGCAAGACAATTAGTTTGTCAGGGGTGAGTGAACATTGTAATGACAGCAGCATCTTCCTGCTCATGCTCTGGAGATCAGTATGGTGCTGCAGATTCCCAACGTACTACAGCAATTATGTAAAAGTATCAACTGCAGTTAATTGTCCAAAAGCTTTTAGCAGACTAATTTGAATTGCTGCTGATTTACAGCATTCATGTGACAACACGAAATTAGGGTGACCAGACACCAAATGTGAAAAATCGGGACAGGTAATAGGGCCCTATATAAGAAAAAAGATCCAAAAATCGGGACTGTCCCTATAAAATCGGGACATCTGGTTACCCTACACTAAATGTCTGAATACTGCTGGTATTAACTTTACATGTGATTTCACTATGTTTGTGACACAAGCACGATACTGAAGTTTCAAGATGCAGAACGAAAACTCGATGTTTAAACAGCAAAGAGCATGTGTCTGCGTTCACTGTCTCAAATGGTTTCAGAGTGTATGCATCACTTGTCTTGAAGGTGCTTGTGAAGGGATTTGGAACTGTATGTGGCACAGGAGACAAACTGCTGGAAAATGTAATTGTTAAACTGTGGGTGGAATTCAATGAGCATTTAAAGTCTCCCAGCCCTTGAACTGATTGCATAGCATCAAAGAACTGAAATTGAATGCTTAGGAAAAAACAAATAATGTTGTACTTATTAGAGTTGCTTAAAGACAGTGAGGGGGAAATTCCAACTAGTGAACTAGTTTGTATAAAGTTACAAAAAATAAAAAGTAAAGGAGAAATTATTGTGGGCCTCTGCTACAGACCCATCAAGACTGGAAGTGACAACAGAAAATTCCTGGACCTATTATCACTAAGGAGTTTGATACTATAAGATAATGTAGTCATGGGGGACTGTAATTACCAAGCTCTCTAGTGATAACTAAAGCAGAGAAAAATTTGACTTTAAAATGCAGCTCCAGATTTCTGAGACCCAAAGCTTGGAGGTTTTAGACATGATTAGACATTAGCAAAGTATTTGACATGGCACCTTGCATAATTTCTCTTGAAACATTAATTCACTTTGGCTTGGATACCAGGGTAGGGGACTATGGAGCTAGGTTTCAGGCTGGGTTTTATTTCACATTTCTAGAAATGATCTGGAAGTTGTGGATTGAATTTAACAGCACTAAGGCGTAATACAGTCAGGGCCGGCTCTGGCTTTTTTGCGGCCCCAAGCAAAAAAAAAAAAAAAAAACCTGCGCGGGGGCCAGAGCAGCAAAGGAGTGGGGGGGGAACAAACCTGCCTGCCGGAGCAGCGAAGTGGGGGCGGGGGGCGTGAAACAAACCTGCCAGCTGGAGCAGCGAAGGGGGGGAGGGCGTGAACCCTGCCGGCTGCTCGGAGTGACTGGGGAGCGTGTGTGAAACAAACTGCCCAGCTGGCCAGAGCAGCGAAGGGAAGAAAAAACAAAAAAGAAAAAAAATACCTGCAGGGCGGCAGGTGCAGGGGGACTCCCAGCCCTGCAGACCCCAGGGAGCGGACTGCACACCCCAGCTAGCGGAGAAGGGGGGAAAGAAGGGGGACGGCCAGGGTTTCCTTAAGGGGGCGCTCACCATGCTGCTCCTCCCGCCGCGCCACCTGCCAGGAGGGCTCCGCACCGCTCTGGTGGGCGGGCAGGGAGGGACATGGGCTGCCGTGCCGGGCTCGCTGCAGGCTCCCAGCAGCTCCCCTCCTCCGCACCGCCACCCCCTACAGGGCGGCAGGAGCAGCAAACCAAAAAGAAAAAAACCTGCAGGGGCGGCAGAAGCAGCGAAGTGCAATAAATAAATAAATAAAAGGATTGGGCAGAATGCCGCCCCTTGGAATCTGCCGCCCCAAGCACCAGCTTGCTCGGCTGGTTCCTGGAGCTGGCCCTGAATACAGTGGGTAACAGTATAAAAACTAAAGCAGAGTGAATAATTCACAATTGATAGTGTATGCAACTAATTTCACTGAGTAGAGTATGAAATTCTCAGATACATTTGTTATCCAAAGCAAACAAACAGGAATTCATTCAGAGAAGTCCAGTGGCCTCTCTCACATAGAAGGTCAGACTAGAGCAGTGGTTCTCAACCTTTTGGGCTCAGGACCCATTTGTAAATGTTTATGGCCTGTCACAACCCAGTAAATAGTCTGGGGGTGGTAGTTAAGCTTAGAGGTTCTCATGCAGGTCCCCTCATCTGTACCCTAGAGTTCAGAGTGAGGAAGGAACCTTGACAGGATTAATTATATAAACCACCCAGTTAGGACACAGAAACAATACCCTGTGATCTGCTACTAATTAACATAGTGAAAATTGCAAATTTTACAGTCAAATATACAATTCAAAATTCACCTTCAGAACTAGTACACATCTCAAGTGTTTTAATGTGTGTGGGAAGCAAAGATGAAACACCTGAGATTATTGCCTAATCAAAATTCACATAAGAAATTGAAATTTTGGACATTTGTGGGAAATTGTTTTCCCTATTTAATCAGCTAATAACAATCCTTTGCAAAGCTTAGCCTCTAGGAACATACAGACATTACTACCTATTGCTAAAGTAGGTAGGTATAGGAAAAGGACCAAAAGTCTTTACTGTTAATGTAGCAGACTGAATGATGTTAGCTCTGAAAGAAAGGCAAAAATCAGTGGATTAATGATAAAATAAACTATATTTCTGATGCACATTTTACCTGACAATGTATTTTGAATACATCAGGAACCCTCCCTTCTCCCCCTCGTCTTGCACACCTTCATAGAATAATCTGTAAAAGCACTCTGAGATCATGGAGGAAAGGCTGAATTGAAGTCCATAGTATTCTTATTACTAAAGATATAAATTGGGGATAAATTAAAGAGTTGCTCCGCAGGATTAGCACAGAGATCTTCTTAGTATCTTAGCAGTAACTCTGTTAGTCTTGTTAACTCTGATTGTGATTTGTTTGTTATAGCTGCTATTGATGTTTTAGAAGAACCTCTAGTAGAAATGACTCTAGAAGGTACTGTAGGTGATACAGATCATGTCTCAGCCCTTTTCTATGAAAAAAAAAGGTGTTTTTATAACATGTGTTAGCTAATTTGGTAAAAACCTACTGTGGACAAGGCACAATACAGTATAGTTCTTACATGAGCTAGCTGGTGGGGATAAGCCATAGGCTCTAACCTATTGTTTTCTTTGACTTCCGTGTGAAAACTACAAACTGCCTTGTCCACAGCAGGATTTTACCATATGTTAGCTAAGATGTGGTAAGAGAGCCCCTTTTCTCCTAGTGTGGATGCACCCTAAACCAAGGTAACTATTGTCCTTCCATGAGAGATGAATAATCCAGATGTTTTGGCCTTCAAATCTGTCATCAAACCTTTTAGAGAGACAAGGTGAGTGAGGTAATATATTTTGTTGGTGAGAGAGAGAAACTTCCAAGTTTACAACACTCCTGGTATTGCATCCCAGAATGATGTTCACTTCTCTTGCAACAATATTACATTGTTGACTCATATTTAGTTTGTGATCCACTATAACCTGTTGTCATTCTGCTGATAAAATGATGCTAAATCAGTAACCTGTAGAAAGGACTGCATATGGCAGACAAACATCAAAAGACACCCCAGATGGGAAAGGTGGCAGCTGAGAAAGTACACCCAGTACAAGCATCAGGGGTGCCAGAATGGGGGCGGGGGTGGGGGAATGGCCCCATCACTTTTCACCGGCTGTAAGGGTGAGAAACGGGGAGAAGGGGCAGAGAGGAGTGAGTGGAGGCGAGGTCTTAGGGAGAAGAGGTTGTGTGGGGACCGTTCCTCAGGGAAAGGGATGGCGTGAGGATGGGGGCTAGGGGAAAAGAGGTGACGCAGAGGTAGGGCCACGGTTCGGGCGCCAGTGGCCACCCCTCTTTTAGGGAGCTTCCCTTGCTCCTGACAAGCATCCATATGACAAGGACATTATTTCCTGTTTGCTGGGAATAATCTGTCATCAGATGGCAGGGGCCAAGCAAAGTGTTTAAACAAAGCATGAAAACCCTGCTGCCTGGCTTCTGCACGATG
The DNA here is from genome assembly GCF_003597395.2 of Chelonoidis abingdonii. Classification (NCBI taxonomy): domain Eukaryota; kingdom Metazoa; phylum Chordata; order Testudines; family Testudinidae; genus Chelonoidis; species Chelonoidis abingdonii. Next base: position 13,782,143 of record NC_133774.1, read on the forward strand.
ATGTAATGGTCACACTTACAAAGATGTAATTCTGTGCAATCAAAGTGTGTGAGAACACAGAGATGGTGTCCAGTAGGACATGACAGCCCAGCATTAGGCTAAATCTATGATAGCTCAGAAATTGTTTTACAGCCAACAGAGGACTTGCCAACAATCCATTTAAGAAGCCAGTTCAATGCCTTAGCTGCCTATGCTAGAAAAGCTAATGCAAGAATTCAGCCCTTAAGTCTCAGCTGCCAAATATGTTCTATATATGGCTGCAGCAGTTGGCGCAGGTGCTGAAAGTAATTGGCAGAGGCTAAAGGCCAAAGCAAGAGTGCCAGCAAGTCAAGTGTTGTAATTGACTGCTGGTGCTAACTGCCACACAAAAATGTGATTGATTTATACCTAAACCTCAAAAACATGGAAATGATGACATAAGGTAACAAATAAATGTTCTATCACCCTTGCAGCCTATACCTTCATTTAACAGTAGTGATGTGTGAAAACCCAATGATTGAAAGTTCATATTACATGTTCCAATAACCTTAACTTTGACCCACAGCGCAAGCTTATGAGCTCTTTCAATGTATGTCTTGTGGGTCAGAGTTAAGGTTGTTATTGTAATATGTAATGTGACTTTTTAGGCTGATATTGTTCTGAAACGAATGAATAAACTGTACAAATATATAAGACATTTATGTGTCACTTTAAGTCATGATTTAAATACTTTTAAGACCAACGAGAGGTTAATGGTGATGTTCTTGTTATGTATTTTGTATATCGGTTATTTGCTGTAGAAATTTAGGACCTATACTCAAGGTTGCTCAACATTTCCCATTATAAGGCCCTGTTTTCAGTTCTCACAACTTTGCCATACTTTCATCAGCTGAGACAAAATTTCCTAAGACAGCTATTAGCTTCAGGCTGAATTGTTTTTTGAATGTTTCAGCATGCTTCAGTAATTTCTGAGAATGAGATTACAGAAAAATGCCATGTTGAAAATATTCTTGCAAATGTTTTATTAAGAAGCTCTACCACTTCCATGCTTTAGAGTAGAGAATTGAAATTTGGAAGAGTGTTCCCCTTTACATCAGTGATATGTATTATGTTATTCCCATGAGAACACACACTATTTTGGCCACATTTATAAACTTTTGAAAAATCTGTTTGCACATGCTCAGTAGAAACTTCTTAGAATTTAGCTGCTGAATTCTTCAAAGAGTCTATCTGTACTGAGAATCTGCCCAGGAATTCAGGGCCTGAGCAAGACCTTCCCTGCAATTGCAGCTCCCAGGTGTTGCTTACTGAAGTAAAGACATCATCATAATGCATATGGAGAAGAGGGATTAACTTAAGGTTGCATACGTAACTTGAAATCTGGCATTTCCTAATTTTTGAGTACTAGACTTCACAACCTTAATATTTTTTTCATGTAGTTTTTGGCGTATAACAATGACTATTGATTAACAAAAAGTTGTGGGTGAAAGAGCAAGAATGCCCTTTTTAAAAAAATATGAAATATATAACTCCAGACTGTGTTGTCATTTACACCAGTATTAATCTGCAGCACCTCATCAACTCTACTGAATGCAATGGAATTGCACTAGTGTGAATGACAGCACAATTTGAGCCATTAAAAGAAAAATGTGTCAGTCAAGGCCCTTTTCTTGCACAAGTGTTTCTAAGCCTGCTGGAAATTGGAGAATTGTTCTAGCTGTGCTTTTCATGGGCCATGCAAAATAGACTGATTTTTCTTATTTTAAGAAAAACCTTGGATAACATTTTCTAGGTTAATGTATTTACTGAAGTTAACTGTCTTCCCTTCCTTACATTTATTGATTTATTTTATAATTATTAAATAAAAACCAAAAGTAAAATCCTGGCCGAATTGAAGTTAATGGCCACATTTCCATGGACTTCAATGGGAGTAAGGTTTCGCCCCAGATCGTCTGCTAATTTAATTCAGTATAGCTCCATTGACTTCAGTAGAGCTATAGAGATTTACATCAACTGAGGATCTGGCCCAATGTGTAGATAATCCTGAATTCATCTTTATTTGACTGGATTGTGAATCAGAAAAGCCTTGTGTGAAGGTAATTCAAGACCAGGTAGAAGAGTTTGCCAATTCAAAAACTGCAGCATGTTTGAAAAAAACTAAATCAATCCACAGTACCTTCAATCTCAATATTACAACAACCCAGCTATCACTTACTAATCTGCTCCTAGCCAGGAACAGTTCTTTCACCTTTGCTTCAAGTTTCAGTAATTGTTAAACCATTTTTTAAATTCATTTATTTTAGAAAAAAATACATGAATATATATTCCACTTGTCATAAATAGGACTGGGTAACTGTGAGATTGTAATTTAATGAACAAAAACAACATAGCTAGCTAAACACTGGGGTGTAAAACACTTAGTGGTAGCAGCATTGCTACCCTAATGATGTGATTTATTTAGTCTATCCCATTCCATCACCCTCAGTCCAAGAGCTGTAGAGGCCACAATGCAACGAATCTTGGGCAAAGGTGGCTAAGGACAGGAAAAATTAGTGGAGGATCTTCAGAATTCTACCCCTGCTGCAGAGGACTCCCCTGGGAACAGAGAACACCTGCAGAACAGCTATGGGGGGTGACAAAGGCAGGAGAACTGCCATAATTCTGTGAGGCAAGGCAGAGTCTGACTAGACTCTGAATCTGGGTCTAGTCAGAGTCAGCGTGCAAACACACTATGAAACCCATGAAAAGACAAACTTTTTACAGTGGCCTTGTGCTAGGGTGACCAGATAGCAAATGTGAAAAATCAAGACAGGGTGTGGGGGGTAATAGGTGCCTATATATGAAAAAGCCCCGATATCAGGACTGTCCTTATATAATCGGGACATCTGGTCACCCTACCTTGTGCTTGGGTCTGACTGAGCTGCGCTGAGTGCAGGACCCCACTTGGGAAGCAAAGTGGCCTTCTGCTCTTTGGTTCTGAGCATGGTTGGGGGCTGTGCGAACTACCCAGCCTCAACGTTACTCCAGCCTTCTCCCAGCTGCCCACAGCAGCCAGAGCACATCAGTGTTATGACCATTACCCTAGCCATGACCTACTATGGTGGGGCTCTGATGCTAGCAGCATAAAGCCATGACACTCACTCCTTGCCACCTGCAAATTTTCCTTATATCAGATCCACCAGCTCTACACCTGGTTTGTGCTGGAAAAGACGTGCAAAAGAGCTGCAGGAGAAAAAAGAATTTGGCCCAGTATATTGAAGACCGTAGATATGACTTAATCTTACTTAATGGGATCAAAAACCTTCTCTTTCATTATACTGGAAAGATTCTGGAAGCTTCCATTTCCAGAATTCATGTTTTTTATGACAAGTCAGTATGATAATTCATGTAGGTTTTTACAATTAACTTATTGTTGGACAAAATCTTAAAAACACATGATATTTCATCACCTTGTCATGTCTTCTCATAATTTTACTTTGCAGGCATGTGTGCATGACAAAAAGGTCTGAAATGTCATGTATTTCACTACCAGCACACAATCACAAAAAACCCCCACCCCTGTGCTAACGAGAAGCTGAAATGGTAGTACCTCCATTAGGAAATGCATGGTATTTTATCTTTTTATCATATCATCTATGTCATAAAACAAACATGTATAAAATGTCATGCATTTGCAGTCATTTCATCAGTGAGCTCTATATAAACTCCTAGTTGGAAGATGCATGAGATTCCATCCTTTTGCCATATTCACAAAGTTGAGTAAAACATTTAGGGGCAGTCTGGCTACTCCATTGCTCATTTCATATCTGGGAGAAAAGATTAATCAATTAAACAGTACAACAGCAACCTATATCTGGAATAATTTCCTCTTGTTTTTGCCTAATAAACTACCACAATTCTGTAAGCATTTGCTTATAGGTGCTGGAAATTTTAGCTGTCATTTACGAAACCATGAGTGGAAAACTGTAGTCAGGATAGAAATGATTATCTCCCAGGGGACTAAATTTTAAGATGCCTCAGAATCCAAAAGGTTTGTTTGCTATGACTCTCATTCTCATTTCCAGCCATCTTAGCCCTCTGCTTTCCTCTATAACAAGGATGAAGTTGATAATGCTAGACACCATCACAGTGTTTTTGAACAGTCATACTTATGCCAATCATAGAGTAAAACCACCACCATCTCTTCTTTCTTTCATTCAGAGAAATACACCTAATGCTTCTGGAAGGAAAAATCATTAACTAGAGTGTCAGCGAAGACTTATACAACTTGTAAATCATTTAAGGTCACCACGGATTTAAAAATAGCCAGCATTTTTATTGGGATATCTTCACTTCCTCTTTAAAAAAAATACTGCATGCCCTTTAAAGTGTGTTTTGGATTCTTTCCAAGGCCACCAGCAGAACAACATTTCAGTGCAACTAAGGGTATGCCTTATACAGTATGGCATACTGTATGTCTATACAGTAATTAAGGACCCTTGGCTGGCCCAAGTCAGCTGACTCAGGCTCTCAGAGGTTGGGCTGCAAAATTGAAGTGTAAACATTCAGGCTTGGGCTGGAGCTTGGGCTCTGGGACCCTCCCCTCTTGGGATCCCAGATCTTGGGATCCAGCCCAAACCCAAACATCTACACAGCTATTTTACAGCCCCACAGCACAAGCCCGAGTGAGCTGACATGGGCCAGCCAGCACGGGTCTTTAACTGCTCTGCAGACATACCCTAAGGACATACCTATTCTCACATAAAAGCTGACCAGGAGAGAACTCACTGTAAAACAGATGCCTTTAATGGCCTTACCAATTACCATAAGGCAGATAGGAGTGCTGTAATGGGAGAGCAAGTGGCGTTCAATGGGTAGGACAGCAGATGGGGAGTCAGGAGAACTGGGTTCTGTTCCCACTTCTGCCATTCACCAGCTCTGTGAGCTTGGGCAAGTCACCTTGTAGCCTCTCTTGTAAAATGGGGAAAATGATACCTCCCTTGGAAAGTGCTTTGAGATCTAAGGATAAGACAGATGATGTATCAGGGGGTTTAGATAAATACATACACAGGAAGTTCTCACTGCTGTTGCTAATGATGGCTGGAATAGTCAAAACAAAACACCTCTGTGAGTAGTGATTTCAGAAATAGCAAATATGGCAAACAGGTCTGAAATTTCATGTATTTTCGTTACCATTCCCATATCATTTTTCTTTACAGAGTCTCATGTTTGAGTTGCTTCACTGGGAAGAGAAGCTCTTTTGAGGATAAAATTTAAAATAGCTTCAGGTACCTCTTGTCGGTGCTGTAGAAACGGAGAAAATGTGAAGTTACCGTATGACATTAACAGAGGTTTAGTATTTTCTGAAACACATTTGCAACAAAACTAAACTAGCAAGCATAATGAAAGATAAAACGAATAATCCCCTTTAGATCCTACAGGTAAGGGAAATGAATATTTTTTCTGTTAAAACATTGTTCTGCCAAAGGGGAAATTAGAAACTATTGAGCAATAATATTTTAATATTGCAGACAATTTTGTTATCAGCACGTTAGTCTGAGCAGATCCAGATAAAGCATAGCTCTGTCAAGTAATTGGACTGAGTGGAATCTCAGCTGGAGCACTGTGAACTCCAAATCAAGTGAAATGCTCAAAAAATCAAAAAGATTTTCTCTCCTCAGAGTCAATAATTTTCAAAAGGGGCAAACAGAGCATGGTTTCTCTTGGGTTTTAAAATCAAAATTATCACAGAATCAGAAGGGACCTCAGCTAGTCCAATCCCCAGACAGATTTTTACCGCACTTCCCTAAATGGTCTCCTCAAGGATTGAACTCACAATCCTGGGTCTAGCAGGCTAATGTTCAAACCACTGAGCTATCCCTTGCCCTGATATTTAGCTTCAAAAAAATATGATCTGGTGAATAAGGCGCTAGATTGGAAGGCAGGAATTCTGGGTTCTATTTGCAACTCAGCCACTGTAAGTCACTTCAACACCCCGTGCCTCAGTTTCCTCTACTATTTGTGTTATCTATTCAGCGTGTAAGCTCTCTGGGGCAAGGACTGTCACTGCACTTGTGTAACCCACTGGTGAATGTATGTTACAGATTCTTGTCTGGGTTAATCCACGAATGATATGAGTCTGTTACTGGATAAGTTAGAGGGCTCTGGGTCCTTAGCTCAAACTGTAGCAGCTCATGCTATTACCTTGGATATTCCTGGTTCAGCCCCTTGTGCTGGCCAAGATGACAGCCATCACACTTGTACAAAGCCTCACACAAAGGACTCATTCTTAATTTGAGAGACTGAGTAATACAAATAATAAATACTGCTACTAATAAGAAGAATTTGTAGAATAGTTTTTCAAAAAATAGACTCTCCATGGGTGGGAGCAATTTTGCACATGCAACCATGTGCACAGAACTGTACATGCCTACATTAGTGACACAGATTTCAAACCCTGCCCTCAGATGCTTATGTAATAAAACTCAAATTAGTCAAAGAGCTTTTTCAGCAGCCTATAGGGTATCAGTGAAGTGCCCATTACATTGGATTGCTCTCTCCTCTGTGAAAGAGAGCCAGTGGGCAAAAAATGGATATTATGAACAGGACCAGGGAAAGCCAGGCATATTTCTAGTCTCACAAGTCTGCTGTGCCATAAGGAAAGCTGCACATGCTGTTTTTTTAACTGCAAGTTAATAATGTCGGTGAAGACCCCTGCAGTGGTTTCCCTGACTGTTCTTAGCTTTTTCCAATAATGAGTTTCAACCTTCCACAGCCTAGTGCCAGGCCCCATAAAGCAGAAACAGTTGTTTTTCAAAAAATTCACAGTGTTCTGAAACGTCTCCTTTATGTGCAGATCTACACATTCAGCTGGTGTCCACTGGCACAGCTCCATCAAAATCAATGGATTTACACTAGAGGAATGTCTGGCCCATACCTTCCTCATCCACTAACTCTTATTTGCACTGGTTCCAGACAGCTGGCCTTTAGCTCTAGGCCAGGGCATTAACTCTTTACATTCCATGCCCCATACAAATGTTCAGGACCATAACTTTCAACAGCACAGGCCAATGTTTTCTGCCCTGGGTGCTGAGCACACGCAGCGTCCAATGATTTCTCTGGAAGTTGTGGGTGGTCAGCAGTTCTGAAAAACAGACTACATACACAAGTGACCATATATGGAGTCAAGAGCCTAACTTTAGGCACCCAGGTGAGAAAATATTGACCTTTCATTTCAATACTGTGATGAAAAAGTCAGGATGTACCAAGAACCCTACAGGTGTTACCATGGCGGATGTACAGAACTGTCCGTGAAAGAGATGTAGGCGCCCAAGGCATACAGGGCCCAGACCTGCAAGGCAATGAGCGCTCTCCACTCCAATCTAACTTCTTGGGAAATGAGACTGTTCAGCAAATTGCAAGGTTGGACCTTACAAGTATGGTCTGCAGAACATCTTTACACATGAGGGTTTGTCGGGCATTGGAGTGAGAAATATCCAACAGTATGAATCTGCATTTTCCTTACAAAATCTGCATATATTTAGGCTATGTTCCATCTGCATCTATCAGCAAAATACTATTATGTTTCAACAAAAGCAATACAAATTATTGAATGCAGAGTGGCCCTTAGGATTATACAATTCTCTCTAATACTCACTTGCTGGTAAGATGAGTCTTCGGTGTGATCCCAAATTCTCCAAAGAGAGTAACAAAGACATTGGCGTCAGTTCCTGCTCCTCGTACATCTCCTGTCACAGTCACCACCTCATAAACTGTTGGAGAAGAAAAGAAAAATTACTCACAGATCACTTCACCCACTACTGAAATGTATCCATCTGTGGGGTGGAAAACAACCACTGCTTAACGCTACAAGTTAGAATTTACCCAACTAAAATTGTTGTGGATATTTATGTAGACAGATGAAATTTACTCAGATTGGAATTGGGCAGGACAGAGTTAATTCAAACAAAATAAGCCTCTGTGTGCATATCCATGCATGTGTGTACATATTTTTAATGTATGTTATTTATATAACAATATTTTTTAAAAAAATAGGTACCTAAAATTAGACTCCTTGGATTTTCAAAAATACCTAAGTGAAGGGACTTATACACCTCTGCCTCGATATAACGCAACCTGATATAATATGAATTCGGATATAACGTGGTAAAACAGCGCTCCGGGGGAGGGGGCTGCGTGCTTCGGCAGATCAAAGCAAGTTTGATATAACGCGGTTTCACCTATAATGTGGTAAGATTTTTTGGCTCCCGAGGACAGCGTTATATCGAGGTAGAGGTGTACTTCTAAGTCACTTAGTGCTTTACAAATTCCACTCTTAGAGCCTTGGATTTAGGAGCTTTATCTTAGGTAGCCATGTTTGAAAACCTTTGCCATATTATATATCATGTCAAGTTAAAAAAAAGCACCCACTAGGTTGAGTTATAAATTCCTTCTACTGCCACTTTTCCAACTGCTTATAACATCCTCAGACAAACTCTTTCATGGCTGAAGTGTTCCATACTTGGTCTAAGCCCAAAGGTAAATTTGTAATTAATGTTTGAGCAAAATTGGTTGAAGTATTTTTGATTTATGCATGTGTCAAAGCAATGTACTCTTCCTTATTTGTTCCAATGAAATATTTGCATAAGGCTAACTGAGAAACAAATAAAGCTAGGAAGTTCAAATTTGACTTGTTTTGTAGATCACATTGAAGTGTAAATGTTAAAGAATGGTGAAGACAGGGTGGCCATACAGAATGATCTGGGTCATTTGGTAAGCTGGACCCATTCAAAGAAAACAAGTTTAAATACAAGAAAATGCATCTAGTAACAAAAAATGCAGCTCATACCTATGGGGGAAAAAAGGATTGTATCCTGGAAATCAGTAACTCTGAAAAGTGCTTAGCAGTTATAGAGGACTTACAGTTCAGAAGTTCCCAGAGCAGTGCTGTAACCAAAAGGGCTAGTGTGATGCTTGGATGTGTAAACAGGGGAGTAGTGAGCAGGAGTAGAGAGGTGATTTTACCTCTTTACAGCATTGCTAAGACTGATACTGGAATGCTGCATCCAGTTCTTGTATCCACATTTTAAAAACAATGTTAAAAAAACTGGAGAAGGTGCAGAGAAGAGCCACAAAAATGATCTGAAGGCAGGGAAAAAAAGCCTTATAGTGAGAGAGACTTAAGGAGCTCAATCTGTTTAGTTTATCAAAAAGAAGATGAAGAGAACTTGCTTATGGTGTGTAAGTACCATCATGGGGAGAAAATGAAGGGTGTATTAAAGGGCTATTTAACCAAGCAGAGAAAAGCATAACAAGAACTAACAGATGGAAGTTAAAGCCAAACAAGTTCAGTAAGACAAATTTTTAACAGTGAAGATGATTAACCATTGGAACTGGATTCTTCATCTCTTGCAGATTTCAGATCAAGACCGGGATGCCTTTCTGAAAGAGATGCTTTAGTAAAACAATAGTTAGTGGGCTTAATGCAGGGGTAACTGGATGAAATTCTATGACCTCTGGGCTTGTCTACACTACAAAATTAAGTTGACTTATCTAATTCAACCTCAAGCCTCTGAATTAATTAAGTCAATTGTGCATGGCCACACCATGCTCATTGTCTCGATGGAGTGTGTCCTCACTAGCAGTGCCTGCATCGATGCACAAAGCAATGCATCATGGGAAGCTATCCCAAAGTGCAACTGCATTGCTTTGCTTTGGGTAGTTTGCATTGCTTCCCATGATGCATTGCTTTGCTTTGCGTAGTTTGCATTGCTATGTTTTGGGTAGTTTGTGCAATTCCTCATGGAACCAAAACATTGTCGCAGGGGAGAATGGGAACACTGGCATCACATGATGCACTGTGCTCAATGGCAAACAACCCAGTGGTTTTTGCACCTTAAAACCGTCACACCTATGCCATAACCCCAGAAGCATGGAGGCTGCTCAGTTGTGCACTCTTGCTGTGAGCATCTCAAACACCTTGCACCTTCTCCTGAAGTATTTCCAGAGCTGAAGTAGGGTCCACCACACAGAACATACCAGTGTCCTGCAAGCAGCCTGCTGCAAGCCATTGAAAAAAACAATTCATAGTTCCACTCTGTTCAGCGTCATTTCTGGTCCCGTGAAACAAACACTGACTGGTGGGACCGCATCATTTTGCAGGTATAGGATGATGAGCAGTGGCTGCAGAATTTTTGAATGCAGAAGGCCACCTTCCAGGAACTTTGTGCAGTGCTTTCCCCTGCCCTGCAGTTCAGCAGCACAAAAGCGAGAGCTGCTCTGACAGTGGAGAAGCCAGTGGCGATCACTATTTGGAAGCTTGCAATGCCAGACAGTTACTGGTCAGTGGGAAATGAATTTGAAGTAGGTAAATCAACCATGGCAGCTGCTGTGCTCCAAGTGTGTAGGGTCATTAATCGACTTGTGCTACGAAGGGCAGTGAGTCTGGGAAATGTGTGGGACATAGTGGATAGTTTTGCCATGATGAGGTTTCCTAATCGCAGTGGGGCAATAGATGGCATGCATATCCCCATCTTGGCACCAGACCACTTTGGCAAAAAGTACATAAACCAAAAGGGACACTTCTCAATGGGGTTGCAAGTGCTGGTGAATCACAGGGGGCATTTCACCAACAACAACATAGGATGGTCAGGAAAGGTTCATGACATGTGCATCTTTAGGAACTCAGGTCTGTTCAAAATGCTGCAATCTGGGACTTTCTTTCCAGACCACAAAATGAATATTGATGACATTGAGATACCTATAGTTATCCTGGGGGGCCCAACCTACCCCTTGCTCCCATGGTTCATGAAGCCATACATTGGACATCTGGACAGCAGTAAAGAATGGTTCAACTATAAGCTCAGCAAGTGCAGAATGGTGGTTGAATGTGCCTGTGGTCATTTGAAAGGGCTCTGGAGAAGTTTACTAACAAGGATGGACCTTAGCAAAGAGACCATCCCCACTGTATTAGCTGTCTGCTGTGTGCATATCATCTGTGGGAAAAAAGGGGAAAATTTTCCACAGGGGTGGGTGTGATGTTATTGATATGAACTGTGACCATATAGATCATGGTCCTATAGTTGCACCAAATTTTGTACAACAGAGATCAAGTAAGGTGTCTATGAAAAGGCTGTAATTTGCTCATTATAATTATGCTGTCTGTATGTGAGTATCATTTTTGTATTTGAAGTTATGAATATTGGCTATGTAGTTGTATCTCAATGTGTTTGATTCTAAGTAGCACCAGTGAAGCATTTGGTCAGCTTATTGAGAAGGGACTCTTCAGATTAAGTGCCCAATCAAGAAAGGCTTAACTGACAAAGGACCTTGTGAGCTTTCCTGGAAATGTTCAAGGCAGCATGTGAGCAATGGCTGCCCTACCTGTAAAAATCTGAGTCAGGCATGGACATGTGACCTGCCCATGTGACTCCAAACTCCATCTTCCTGCTGTGGTTTTCCACAGCAAGAACAAAGCTGTATCCTTCCACATGGCAGAGGATATAAAAGGCTCTGGAATCCCCTCCATTTTGTCTTCAATCCTGCTTCTGCCCTCTGGAGGAACTTTGCTAGAAACTGAAGCTCTGAACAAAGGACTCAATCTGTAGATGTACTCCAGAGACTTGATTTGAGCCTGCAGTTTACTCCACCACTGCTATAAGCCTGAACCAAGAACTCTGAAATGGTTGTATGTATTTGATTCCATTTAACCAATTTTAACTCTCATCTATATTTGTTTCTTTCTTTTTATGAATAAACCTTTAGATTTTAGATTCTAAAGGATTGGCAGCAGCATGATTTGTGGGGAAGATCTGATTTGTATATTGACCTAAGGGTGGGGCTGGTCCTTTGGGATTGGAAGAACCTTTTCTCTTTTACTGAGATATTGGGTTTCATAACCATTCATCCCCATAAGAAGTGGTACTGGTGATGATATAAGGGAACTGGAGTATCTGAGGGAATTGCTTGTACGATTTCTAGTTAGCCAGTGGATAAAACTGAAGTCCTCTCTGTTTGGCTGGTTTGGCGTGCCTGAGTAGTGAAGGACCCCTAGCCTTGGGCTGTGACCATCCTGCTCTAATCAATTTGTCCTGAATTGATACTCTCAGGCCAGGTCTACACTGCGACTTTAAATCGGTTTAATGGCCGATATACCGATTTAACGCTGTATCCGTTCACACGACGTCGTCATTAA
>NC_133774.1:13794393-13848249 GCF_003597395.2 Chelonoidis abingdonii
CACCTGGGGGGAGTTGTTTAATAGTTTAAATTGGATGAGCTATACCTAAACCAGCGGACAATAGTCTGTTGAACAAACCACTCCTACAGGATGGGGGTGAGGTGCCTCAGCCAGAATGCAAATACTTTTCGGGAACTGCTGTGGATGTGGGATAGCTGGAGTCCTCAGTACCCCCTCCCTCCCTCCATGAGGCGTCCATTTGATTCGCTCGTTTAGCTTGTCACGCAGCACTGGTACTTGGAGATTTTTTTTCAAACACTTTGGCATTTTCTTCTGTACGGGGCGCTCTGATATAGAACGATTTGTCTCCCCATACAGCGGATCAGATCCCAGTTCTCCTATCTTTGTGTACGGTCCAATAGAGAGGCTTGGAGCCTTTTGGATTGTGGAACTGATCGCCACCCGTTGCTGACAGACTCCACGCTGGGCCAACAGGAAATAAAATTTCAAAAAATCGCGGCTTTTCCTGTCTACCTGGCCACTGCAATCCGAGTTCAGTTTGCTGTCCAGAGCATGGTCACAGTGGAACTGTGAGATACTGCCGGGAGGCAGATTACCATCATTTCGGCCACACTAACCCTAATCGATATGGTAATACTGATTTTGCGCTACTCCTTCTCGTTGGAGGAGTACAGAAACCGGTTTAAAGAGCCCTTACGATATAAGGGCCTCTTAATGTGGAGGTGCGGGCGTCGTAAATAAATCGTTTTTTAACGCCTTGCTTAAAACAGTTTTAAACGCAAGTGTTAGACCAGGCTGGACACAGAGCCGAGAGCATGGGGATTTCATGTCCGGCAGAAGTTAAGACATGGACATGGATAGGGAAGCTATTTCCAATGAGCAAGAGTGTGCAATGCAGGATAAGATGTTTTGGATTTATGGAGGACCAAGAGACATATTGAGGCATATGGTTTGAACTGGCAGGACAAAAGCAGGAGGGTAGAGTCCCTCTGCAGACCCTGTGGACAGCCAGAGCCAGCATAGCTTGGCACAAATTCACGCTTCCCCAGCATTCCCTGAGTGTTGGGTGAAAGTCCATTATTCCCTTTGACTTAACTCGGGGGAGGTATACGGAACAGACCTTTGATGATCTGGAATGCGGGTATTTTTCCACCTAAAAATGTTTCTCCCGTTCCAAAATTTACAAAACCCCTTTTTCCCAAAGTTACCTTTTTGTTTTTCTGTTCTCCCTCTTACTTATGTCTGTTAAATAACAAATGGATTCAAGAAATAAATATCTTTATTGAGTTAGAAGCAGTGGGCTTGGGTCGTGAGGATTGGCTTTTACAGGACAGTGGATACAAGGCATGTGAATGTTTCGAAAAAGCACAGTGCAGACACACAGCTTCACATACCGTGACTTATTATTCTTGAAATGGGCTTTTCAAAGCCTCAAGGTATGGCAAAGCCCCTTGGCAGTGCTCTTCTTATTGCCCTTGGTATTCTGTGCTCAGAAAGTGGCTTGTGTTGATTTCTTTGTCAACTTTGCCACTGGTAAACAAGGCAACTTTGGCGTCAGGGACCAAACTAGGTACGGTCTACACTGCACGATGATCGAAATGTAACCACTATACAAACCATTATAAAATCGTCGCCACATGCATCACAAACGATCTTGCCATGCCACACATCGATCAGACGGCTCACTGGTTCTCCTCAGCACCAAGTCCAACTCGACCAAATGCTGCGCGTAACATGTAAGATAAACTCGAAGACAGGCGCCGCATAGGATTATGCTCAAAAAGACCAGAATTATTAACAGAAAAACAGAATCAGCCAGCCGTTAAACAGACATAGTGCTCCTGAAGACGCGAGCGTCATGAACCCTCCTGGCCATCCCACGTGGATGTAGTTGAAACGTCCCTTTTGGTCACCTAGTGCTTGCAGCACCATTGAAAGTACCCCTTGCGGTCACCGTACTGTGTTGCCCTGGTGTTTCTGGGCCAAGATAGGGATATGGGTTCCATCTATGGCCCCTCCACAGTTCGGAAACCATGCAGCAAGCATTCCACTATCTGGACCGTCCTGGTGTCCCAGCTTCCTTCGTAGGCTGTGCAGTGTATTACGATCCACTGCATCCTGCAGGCGCCGTCACTGCGAGAGTTGCCCACTCCAAAATTGATTCGACTGACCGGTAGCTGTCTGGCGTTGCAAGCTTCCAGAGGGCTATTGCCACTCGTTTCCACTGTTGAGGGCTGGCTCTCATGTTTGTATCTACGGCGTTTCAGCGGCAGGGGAAAGCATTGTCACAAAGTTCTAAGAAAAGTGCTCTTAGCGCTGCGGAAAGTTTCGCAGGCCACTGCGAATCGTCCCACACCGTCCAAAACAATTGCGGTCCCACCAAGTCTGTGCTTGTTTTCCCGTGCCCCAAATTCGGCGTCAATGGGTAGTAGATGCCCCGTTAATAGCAGTAGCTAACCAAACGCTGGGTCAGCGGTTATGTAGGAATTCTGCCTCCATGTCTCGTAATCGCTGGTCCTCGCCGTTCTCTAGCAAAAGCTGCCTCCTCCTCTCTCCTGCCTTTGCAGTTCATTGTTCAGTATAGTCAGCACGAGGAGTACGCGATGTGTTGACAACGGTCAGGATACCGTTTGTGATCTCAGGGTCATGATTGCTGTGCTATGGGTTTTGCTCAATGCACTCCGCGAAAAACCGCGCCAAAGAGTTTGTCTGCTGCCCTCGCAAAGGGAGGGGTGAGGGCTGTACCCAGCACCACCTGGGCAATGTTTTCTGCCCCATCAGGCACTGTGCTCTCAACACGGAAGTGGGAACTATGGGATAGCTGAGGAACAGCTACCCACAGTGCACCGCTCCTGAAATCGATGGTAGCCTTGGACCATGGACACAAGCAATCGATTTTGTGATCGCATTGTGGACGCGCAAAACCGATTTTATAACATCGGTTTTGTAATATCGGTTTAAACTACTTCGAAATAATCGTGCAGTGTAGACGTACCCTCAGTTGTGTCCTGCCAAAGGTTGCCTTGTTACAGTGGGAAGTTGAGAAAGATCACATCACAGCCACTTCTGAGCAGCCAGATACCAGGGCAATAAGAAGAGCACTGCAAGGGGCTTTGCGCATCCTGAGGCTTTGAAAAGCCATTTCAATAATAAGTCACGGTAATGTGAGCTGTGTGTCTGCACTGTGCTTTCCGAAACATTCACATGCCTTGTATCACTGTCCCTGTAAAGCCAATCCCCGACCCAAGCCCACTGCTTCTACTCAATAAAGAATATTTATTTCTTGAATCCATTTAGTTATTTAACAGACATAAGTAAAGAGGGAGAACAGAAAAACAAAAAGGTAACTTTGGGAAAAAGGGGTTGTAAATTTGGAACGGGAGAAACATTTTTAGGTGTGTAACATAATACCGCATTCCAGATCATCAAAGGTTCTGTTCCGTATACCTTCCCCCGAGTTAAGTCAAAGGGATAATGGACTTTTCACCCACACCTCAGGGAATGCTTGGGGAAGCGTGATTCTGTGCCAAGCTATGCTGGCTGGCTGTCCACCAGGGTCTGCAGAGGGACTCTACCCTCCTGCTTTTGTTCCTGCAGTTCAACCATATGCCTCAATATGTCTGCTTGGTCCCTCATAATCCAAAACATCTTATCCTGCATTGCACACTCTTGCTCATTGGAAGCTTTCCTGATCTCCATGTCCATGTCTAACTTCTCGGACAGTGAAATCCTCCATGCTCTCGGCTCTGTGTCAGGCCTGGTCTACACTATGCGTTTAAACTGATTTTAGCAGCGTTAAACCGATTTAACGCCGCACCTGTCCACATTATGAGGCCCTTTATATCGATATAAAGGGCTCTTTAAACCGGTTTCTGTACTCCTCCCCAACGAGAGGAGTAGCGCTAAAATCAGTATTACCATATCGGATTAGGGTTAGTGTGGCCGAAAATCGATGGTATTGGCCTCCGGGCAGTATCTCACAGTGCTCCACTGTGACCGCTCTGGACAGCAATCTGAACTCGGATCAGATGGCCAGGTAGACAGGAAAAGACCGCCGAATTTTTGAATTTTATTTCCCTGTTTGCCCTAGCGCGTTGGAGCTCTTGTTATCAGCAGGGTTTGGCGAATGCATTCCAATCAAAAGAGAGCCTCCAGCAATGGACCCTTACAGGATGAACTGAGATCTGATCGCTGTAGAGTGGAGACAAATTGTTCTAATCAGAGCTCCGTTACAGAGAACGAAATTGCGCAAAGTGTTTGAAAAAATCTCCAGCTACACGTGTGCGTGACAACGCTTACGAAAGGCAAAGAATCAAATGGACCGTCATGGAGGGAGGGAGGGGGTACTGAGGACGTCCAGCTAGGTCCCACAGTCCACAGAGTCTCACCAAAAAGTATTCTGCATTCTTGAGCTGAGCTCCCAATGCCTGTAGGTTCAAACACATTGGTCCCGGCGTAGCGTTCACGGCGTATAGCTCATCATTCGCTACTCCACAGTGAAGAAAAGGAAAACGCAAATCCCCATGACTTGACTTTTTACATCGTCACTCATTGTAACTGAATGCTCGTGGCGACGCACCCGCGCAGGCGAGTAAGAGCAGTATCCTCCGCTCCTCTTCCCTCCCGGTCGGCAGACTGGTACAGATTCTTGATAGCTCTGATTACTCTGGTTGGCTAGGTGAGGCTGCAGGCGCGCCTCGCGCTAAAAATAGGAATGATTCCCGTCTTCCCAGTTAGATGGTACAGAAACCGGCTGGCTAACCATCTTCATCATAGCCAAACTCGGGGCGTGAGCCTCCATCAGCCGCCCTCCCTTTCATGTGTAAAAGAAAATGATTCTGTACTAGCCTTGACTATATGAGCAGCGGCAGATGCTGGGTTCCTTCCCCTACCACCGTCATTAATGTCTGCCTGGACTATCATAGGCAGCTGGAGGCTGCCTCCCCCCATTTTTCTCATTAACAAGTCAGGTTTCTTTTCCTGCATTCTTTATAACTTCTTGACACAAATGGGTGAACACTGCCACAGCTAAGCCATGAGTTGGGGGAAGGAGGAAGCGAACGGTGTGGGGTTTTGCCGGGCATCCGCGAGACATAGCATGCAGCTATCATTTCCCTGCGGGACTCTGACCATGGAGCGGCTGGTGCTCTCCTGCGTTCGCTCTGCGTAACACTTGCCCATATTCTAGGGCAGAGATGACTCTATTTTTAGATAAACCATAAAGGAAGGGATTGATCGGGAGTATTTCATCTTTTGCTTGCGCCTGGGCCGACCTCAGGCCAAGAGGCACCCACAAAGCAGCAGATCGCAACAGAAGACCAGATAACCGGGTCATTCTATTGCCAATTTACATGGCACCGCGAGAGACGCGTACAGAACGAGATGATACCATACTCTGCTATCATGCGAAAGCAAATTTGTAATGCTGCTGTGTATCACATCGCACGTATCGCCTTGTCAGCGGCACTCGCAGTACACAACAGTGATCCAGCTCGACATAAAGGGCAAAACAGGCTCCATGTTGCTATGATGGCGTTGCAGGCGCACATCGCTAGGGGGAAACGGGTGCAATGATGTCTGCCGTTCGCTTGGAGAGAATGAGTGATGACATTTACCCAGAACCACCGCGACAATCGCATTTTGTCCATCGAGGCACTGGGTCTCACAGAACTCCAAGGGCAAGGGAGACTGCAGGAACTATGGGATAGCTACGGAATAGCTACCCACAGTGCAACACTCTGGAAATCGACACTAGCCTCAGACCATAGACGCACACCGCTGAATTAATGTGCTTAGTGTGGCCGCATGCATTCGAGTTTATACAATTTGTTTTACAAAACTGGTTTATGTAAAATTGGAATAATCCCGCAGTGTAGACATACCCTCAGGTGTCCCGGAGGCATTCATTATCTTAATGAACATGTCCCCCCTCTCTTTCTCCTCTTTCTAATCAGCGAAAGTCTGCCTTCAGACATGCCAAAGGACACATTTCCAGCTGTCAGTCTTGGGAAAAAATAAAGGAGCCATTGTACATGAATGTTTCCATAGCAAGGCCGTTCTCATTTAAAAAAAACAACAACCTTATTACACCAGGTGCAAGCCATAACACAATCAGAATCCGTACCCATTCACTGTGACATTTTGCTGCTCCAGCCACGGTGAGTAGCCCGCCCCCCACTTGTGTCATGGGTGACCACACTTTAATGAAGTTTATGGAAGGCTCATGTAAGGAGCAGAGGTAGCTAATCAAACCATAGCTCTTCCCCATAGCACCAGGGGAAACTGTTTACAACGGAGCAGGAGGAGCGGGGGACATTTTCACTCCCAAATTGTGGAATCTTTCATGTGGGGCCCCAGTTCCCTATCAGCCACTTTAAACTACTTTCCAACCCATGTCGAGCACTGTAAAGGCACATTAGTGACCTCGCGTGGTTTGGCGATTTAAAATGAGAACTGTCTCCATTTCCCCAGGCAACCCCATGTGATATCAGTCTCCTGAAGGTAACAGAGGTGGAAAGGAAGGAGATGCTGTAAGCATCTGGGTATAGACCCTGTCCTGAAGCTGCTATGCTGTGTGCTGCAATGATGCCAGCAGAATTAATTCAGGAGCTATGTGGGAAAGTGTCCTACCATGGTGGAAGAAATAAGACTGCCCGGCCCAGAAACCTTCTGCAAAGGATTGCAGAGTACCTCCATGAAAGTTTCCTAGGGATATCTATGGAGGATTCCCGGGCTACTCCAGTCCATATAAACAGTCTTTTCCGTAGCTTGAGTGGTCTCTTGTAAGCAAAGAACCACAGCACCTCGCTTTTTCTTCACAGTAAACATGCAATATCACCAAATGTGTGTGCCCACTAAAGTTTAACTGAACTTTGATTGTAACTGTATACTCACCAGAGATGCCTTCCCCGGCATTACAGTTGGCTACCGTGATGTCCTGTGACCCCTGGGCTTCAGGGTTAAAAATATTTCCTGGCTCTCTGGGAGAATGAATCCACCACTCACTTGTTTCCCATTCTCCTCCATCTCCTCTTCCTCATCCACTATATCGTCCTCCTTGTTGTCCCTAAACTCACACACCTGTGAAGTGTCCATGTTGCTTGTGAGGGTGCTAGTAGGATCACCCCCGATAACTGCATGCAGCTCATTGTAGAACCAACATGTGTGGAGTTCAGCACCAGAACAACTGTTCCCCTCCCTTGCCTTCTGGTATGTTTGGCAAAGTTCTTTTATTTTCACACAGACTGCTGTGTGTCCCTCGTGTAGACCTTCTCCCTCATTCCACGAGCAATCTTTGCACAGATGTCAGCATTTCTTCTGCTGGATAGGAGCACTGCCTGCACAGACTCTTCTCCCCACACAGTGATGAGATCCATTGGGACGGGTTGGGTCACAGAGACCCCCTTGAGACTGCTGCCTGATGTGCTGAGACTACCTCTGAGCCTGTTTTCCCTGCCAGCCTGGGACTTCAGAACCCTGTCAGACATGCTAGCCTGCTGCAAACACCAACCCAGGTCTGAACCATGTCCCCCAAAAGCTGCAGATTTAACTAATTATGGCTTAGAAAGTGTTCCTATCTCTAGTACCTAGATACCCAGTTCCCAATAGGATCCATATCCCAAATAAATCCGTTTTACTCTGTATAAAGCTTATACAAAGCAAACTCATAAATTGTTCATCCTCTTTAACACAGAGAGATATGCACAACTATTTGCTCCCCCAGGAATTACTTATTTACTCTGGGTTAATTAGTAAGTAAAAGTGATTTTATTAAATATAAAGTAGATTTAAGTGGTTCCAAGTAATAACAGACAGAACAAAATAAGTTACCCAGCAAAATAAAACAAAAATACGCAAGTTTAAGCCTAATACAGTAGGAAACTGAATGCAGGTAAATCTCACTCTCAGAGATGCTCCAATAAACTTCTTTCACCGACTAGACTCCTTCCTAGTCCGGGCCCAGTCCATTCCCTGGTACAGTCCTTGTTACAGCTCAGGTTGTAGCTAGGGGATTTCTCATGAGTGCAGCCCGTTTTGTTCTGTTCCACTTTCTTATATAGTTTTGGCACAAAGCGGGAATCTTTTGTCTCTTTAGGTCCCCACCCGTCCTTCTAAATGGAAAATCCCCAGATTTAAGATGGATTCCAGTACCAGGTGACATGGTCACATGTCCTGAGACACCCTCAACCTTCATTCTTCCTGACCTGACTCACAGGAAGGCTTGCAAGTAAACAGAGCCATCTACAGTCAATTGTCCTTGTTGATGGGAGTCATCAAGATTCTAAACCACCATTAATGGCCCACACTTTGCATAACTACAGTAGGACCTTGGAGTTATATTTTATAGTCCTAGTTTCAGACACAAGAATGATACATTCATACAAATAGGATGAACACACTCAGTAGATAATAAGCTTTGTAATGATACCTTACAAGAGACCTTTTGCATGAAGCATATTCCAGTTACATTATATTCATGCTTATTAGCATATTTTCATAAAATCACATGGAGTGCAGCATCACATCCACCGCCTCCTGTGTAGACCAAGCTGGAGCATGTTTGGGGTGTGTAGTCTCCATAATCAGCTGTGCTCAAGCTGGCATGCTTCCAGTGCTGATCAAGCAGGAAATGGGAAATCAAAAGTTCCCAGGGCTTTAGCAGGGGAGGAGCTGTTTCCTGTGTACCTGGCTGCAGTGCAGCAGAGTTGAGAATGATCTCCAGAGGTGTTAAAGATGAGCATTGTGGGACACCACCTGGAGGCCAATTAAGTCAAATTACACAACACTGCATCTGCACTACCTCACTGTCGATCCATGAAAATTGAACTAAGCGCTATACCTATCGCAGAGGTGGATTACAGACGTCGACATTAGAGGTGACTTAGGTCAGCGTAAAGAACCCGGGTAGTGTAGACACATACATTAACAGGTCAGCTTAAAGCAGCTTTCTTCAACCTAGCTTTTTAGTGTAGATGAGGCCTCTGTTATACATGGCAGACTAGGTGATTTAATGGTCCTTTCTGGCCTTCAGGTCTATGAATATTAGATATCTTTGATATCAGTTATATTTCTAGGCACAAACTGGTGGAGTTAAGGCTGAACTTTCGACCTTTAAACTCGGCAGTCCCATCTTAACAATGTGAGAATGTCATTTTTGTCTGGATATGTAATAATTATTACATAATCTATTATTGCACATTTCTGTGGCTGCAGACACACACACATAAAAAAGAAACAAAGCATACACCAATACTGTTGACATTGAGCATAATAACAGTCATCCACTATCACCCATCTCAAAACACCAGCAGGGAAGAAACTCATTCAGAGTTTTAGCCTAGAAGTCTAGAAAATATTTGGCTGGAAAGAAAACTGAGCTAGTTTACACCAAGCCCTGATGGCCAGCAAACTCTGCTATACAGACAACACTGAAATGGTCTAGATCAGATGTTCCCAAACTGTGGTCTACAAGGACTTTACTGGAGTCTGGCTGGTCACATGGTGCTGGCTTCCCTTCCTTATTTCCAGCTGCTCCATTAATTTCAAAATCAGCTAGAAAAACCCAAATACTTTCCTAGTATCATCTTTCAATTAAAGCAATTGCTATAGCCGCCACAGTGATCTGGCATGTTGACAAATAGGACAGGGAGTGGGCCACATGACAGTCTATTAAAACCTGGTTAGTGCTCCACTAAAGTTTGAGAATTCCTTGGGTGAGGTGCCTTATGCATGTGCTCAAAGGAAAACAAGGTATTGTATTAACCACATAGCATGAATAGGAAACCCACAGCATGCAAACCAATTTTTTGTGTTCCACAAAGCAATGTTTCACTTTCAGCTTCTGCCAGCTTGTAGGTCCTTGTGGGTCACTGATACAAGCTGTGAAAGATTGGTATGTTGCTAATGGTCAGAACCTTTAGTCACATTTCCAACCAATGGAAATAAACCTAAAAATTCCTTTCTCCTTCCTCTGGTAATTCACCACTATTTTTTGGTTCTCAATTTTGTATTAGCTCTGTTTTAGAAAAAACAAAATTCCCTCAGAAAATAACTTATAATAATGCATAGGTCCTTTCCTCCAATGATCTCAAAGCACTTTAAATATTTAGCACTTACATTCAGTTGTATTTAAGATTTTCCAAATGCTTTATAAACATTAGCTAATTACAAAGATGAATTAATTATGTCTCACAACACCCTTTTCAGACTGGTTAAGTGCTATCATCCCCATTTCATAAAGTGGTAAATGGAAGCCTAGAATGTATAAGCCAGTGGTTCTCAAACTTCTGTACTGGTGACCCCTTTCACACAGCAACCCTCTGAGTGTGACTCCCCCTCATATAAAATATATAAAAAAGTATTTTTAATTAACACCATTATAAATGCTGGAGGCAAAGCAGGGTTTGGGGTGGAGGCTGACAGCTCATGACCTCCCCATGTAATAAACTTGTGACCACTTGAGGGGTCCCAACCCCCAGTTTGAGAACCCCTGGTATAAGTTTTGCCTCAGTCCCACATTGAGTCAGAGCTAGCTGTGAGCAGAACCCAGAGTCCTGGTTCCTAGTGCCCATTCTAACTGCTAACCACCGCTCCCTGTTCTACAGTGATAAAAGCTGCAAGCAGATCCTTGCTGAGAGGTTTAACAATGTGAGCCAACAGCAGCACTCCACATGCTGGGGCACAGGCCGTGCGGCCAACAATCAAACAAGAACACTCCCAAGTGAGGTCTGGTCTACACTACACAGTTAGGATGAGGTAAGGCATCTTACGTCTGACGTAAGTGCCCTACTACACCAACATCATAACTCGACCTCCACGAGAGGTGTAGGGCTTAGGTCGGTGTAGTTAGGGCAAGGCGGTGTCAGTATAGACATTGCCTTACTTACATCAGCTGTTAGCTGTCTTGTCAATTTCATGGCAGGAGTAAGTTAAGTTTCAGTTTAAGTCTCTAGTGTAGACATACCTTCTGCCTCATAATTAAAAATCTGTTTGAATCATCAGAAATCATGGTTACCTTTTAGCAGCTTTAATCATGCCTAGGGAGGCTGTGGAATCTCAATCTCTGGAGATATTTAAGAGTAAGTTAGATAAATGTCTATCAGCGACGGTCTAGACAGTATTTGGTCCTGCCATGAGGGCAAGGGACTGGACTTGATGACCTCTCGAGGTCCCTTCCAGTCCTAGAATCTATGAATCAGAGTTCACATATTATATAGAGGGCCATTTACTGTCTGATTTTTTATTTATATAGAGGGACATTTTGATTGGGTTGTTTTTTTTAAAGGAGCACAACCTTCTAACCCAGAGAGCTGTTTGGAGGCAGAAAAGTGCGTATTTGTTGGGGCAGACAATGCTATTTCAGCCTGTACAGGATACTGCATGGGCATGTACCACATAGCAACCATTCCAACTGCCACTCCGATTGCAGAAAAACTGTTAAAAGAAGGAAAAATACTGATATTGCCTCTGCTGCTCCATGCACCGCTTGGTACCACTGCACTGGAGTCAAGTGGCCATACAGCCAGCTCGACCAGGCAGAATAGGCTCACGCTGGCTTCCGGTGGTGGTGGGAGTTCAGGACTGGATGAGGGAGGGCGGGAATATATATGGGTAGTTTAAAGTCACCTCTGAAAAAAGTGTGCACGCCACCTTCCTCAAGCTTCACCCCCTTGTTCTCAGCTGCAGCCAAACATAAAGGCCATTGGATCCAATACGAAACTCAGCTGGGGCTCCACTGTGGCTTTTAGCCATAAATCCAATTTTGGGGTAGTACTGAGCCACATCAGTCCAGTGGGAGCTGCAGGAGGGATTATCCTGCTGGTGCTCCCAGGTGTGCAATATGAGCAATCCTAGGGCATGCTCCCCAAGGACAGCATAGCATGTTCCCCTCTGTCTGCCTAGACAGCATGCGGGCTGGTGCAAAGGGAAAGTCAGGTCATGTCTAAGCTAACACTTTTATCAGTAAAACCATAGGTGCTGACTTTCTAATGTGCCGGGGGGGCTCCCCCGAGCTCTGCTCCAGGCCCCGCCCCCACTCCACCACTTTCTCCAGGGCCCCACCTCTACCCTGCCTCCTCCCCACCCCTTTCTGCCCCGTTCCACCCCTTCCCCTGAGCGCGCCCCACCCTCACGCCTTCCTCCCCCAGCACCTCCTGCATGCCACAGAACAGCTAATCCACAGCAGGTAGGAAGCTCTGGGAGGGAGGAGGAGGCGCTGATCAGGACCACCAGCAGGAGGGAGCCCTGGAGCACCCAGAGTCGGCGCCTATGGGTAAAATTTTTGTCAGTCAGGGGTGTGTGAAACAAAACAACCCCAGACTGATATAAAAATTACACTGACAGAAGTGCTGGTGTGAACAGCGCTATGTTGGGGGGAGACGCTCTCCTGCTGACATAGCTACTGCCACTCATTGGGGTGGTTGAGTCGGCACAGAGCAGCTACATGGGAGACCGCACAGTGGTGCAGCTGCAGCTGTGCTGCTGTAAGATCTGCAGCGTAGACATAGCCTCAGTCTTTGTCCTTCCTCACTCCCTTTGGCATGGCTTGCAGCGCAGGAGCTGACCCTGTCGTTGTATCCAGCTGACATGCAGGGTGTGAGGGTTCAGACAAGGGACTGTAAAAGACCCCTGCCTGAAGACTCCCCATCCCGTGCAGAAACCAGACAACATCTGGTCTCTTGCTTTTTCAAAGGTGATGGCATTTGTGTCCATCCTTGTTTTTCATTCTAGGTGGCCATGTGAGTATACTGATGAAAAGTCACTTCCCCAGTTATTTGAGAAATAGGACCATGGAAGGACAATGAATAGCTTTTAAATCAGCTGCAGCAACAAATTACACCCTTAAGCTAACAGTGTTACATCAAGAACAAGCATATATTCTGTCAAAATTTCAGCAGTTCTTTAGTGAGTTATTTCATGACTAGTGAAGTATTCGGAGTTGATACAAATTGTATGTTGTAGACAATATAAGTTATACTTGTCTACGTCTCCTCATTAAGCACTCTCTTCTTTTGTGTCCCTGAATGGGATTGCTGTGCATTTTATCTCCACTTATGGACATCACTGGCATACTACTGTGATACAGCATGGCCAGAGGGCAGCATAAGAGTGTTAGCAGGGGGCCTTATTCCCTGCCAAGGGAGGAAGGTTTGCTTTAGATTAACTAGAACAGCTGTGGCCAATTAGAGCACCTGACTCCAGTTAGAGCACCTGACTCCAGTCATGGGATATAAACCCCTGCTTCAGTCAGACAGGGGGTGGTAGTTGAAGGAGAAAGGTTGGATTGGAGCAGAGTGCAGATTGCAGAAGAGAAGAGTTTGTCCAGAGAGAAATAGAAGGTTTGGAGGAGTGCTGCGGTGGATTGGGAAGCCCAACAGAAACCCTAGGTAAGGGGCACCAGGCTTGTATAGAAGAGAGGCGAGAAGCCCTTCACAAGCTGACGGGTATGAGAGGGAAGTAACCCAGGGGAAGAAACCGCTAGTCAAGTGGTTCACCACAACCCCAGGGCCCCTGGGTTGGGACCTGGAGTAGAGGGCGGGCCCAGGTCCCTCCCTCTCCACTCCCCTCCTCCAAGGACACTAGGGGAGTGATTAAGAACTGGTTCAGAGGCAAGCAATATCGCCCTGAACCTACCCCAGAGAAGAGAAAGCGCGAGACCCAGAGAACAATACCGGCAATTTGCCACACTACACAATGGCGGAGGGTGACCGCTGTGGAATAGATAGTCTAGGTTGATTTCCCTTCACTTCCAAGACTTCCTAGATACTAGACCATAAGACATCAAAGAAAAATAAAAGAACAAACTAGTAATTAAAAAAAAGTGTGACCTCTATACTTCTATACCTCCTGCAATGGGAGTCGTGCCGGTGCACAGAAGCACAACTTCGTGAATACGTATGGATGTGTGTTACACACGCAAGACAACGAACACAATCTATTCACATAGTAGAGCAGGGCTGGTTTCTTTGCAGTGCACATATCCACAGTTATGAATGAATCCGCAGAACAGACAATAGCAGGTAAGTCTGTATGGGTACTTAGGGAAAGATGCGGAGGAGGAAGGGAATTGCCTTAGAGGGTTGGGTTTTATGTACCCAACTGACCTTCAGAGAAGGCTTCGTTGCTACCTCCTGCTCTACAGCGGCTGCTGGGCTCTTCTAGGACACTGCTCAGTTTCCGTAGAACCAGCTGACTCTCATGGCAGTCCAGGTTGCAATAGCTACAGGACCTGGATGCCCAGGTCTGACTCCCAGGGCTGGACTCTACAGATGTCAAAGAGGATGCCTGTGTGTGTAACCGAGCAGAATTCAGCCAACTAATTTTAAAGCACCATTCCTTCTACCACAGTCACTCCGGGATATTTAGAGAGGCTTTCAAAATTTCACACTACTAATGAATTTAAATTATGTGTGATGGTATTGCCATATATTTATCGCAATTTACTGTAAAGCCTGCCAGTGGGCACCTATTAACCCTAAACTATGCAATCCCACCACATTTGCAGGATTTATAGCAATCAGAGATATACTGTACAAAGAACTTTGCAAAATGTAGCTATTGGGATTTTGTGGTTCCCAGTGAGTCTGATGCTGGGTAGAATCAAGGGACTTAAATTTGATGTGATGCAATTCTGTACAGTGTGATTCAATTCAACAAGGCTTTATTCAATATGTACAAAGGGAGAGCCCCTGGTACAAAAAAATCAGACAGCATCCCTCCAGCAAGGCACCCCTCCCTTTCCTATTTTATAGCACATGGCACTTATATAACAAGTTACATAACAACTTACATAACATGAACCACTAACCAATCAGAGTTAACCTTTCCATATATGGGTTTGTTTATCACATGGTCATAGTTCTCCATTCCACATGCTGAGCTCACCCCCCTCCCCCTGGCCTTCTCCAGAATGTTCCTAGGGTGGTGAGCCACAGGACGCTTCCCTATGCATAGCACCCTGCAAACCAGGTTTTATCTAAAAAACTTAGTTAACATTGGGGTTGCAGGAAGAGACAATAGCCGCAATCCAGTTAAAAATGGCAGTTATTTCAGCTATAACTTCCTGTACAGCATCACCCTGCCACTTTATGCATTTTGTTTCCCTGTCCCTTGGAATTGGATTCCCCTTGTTCTTCAATCATCAGTCAAATGTAACAAAGGGATGGAATCCCTTGCTAATAAAGATCAAGAAGTCACCAGATGCGACACTACCAATCCACAGCTTATAAAACATTTACACTACCTCCTTTCCTTTTTACAATAAGGCAACCTGCACACTAGGAATTAAGATCCAGCACTGTTGTCTGTTCACTAGCATCAAAGGTAGCCAGCATCCCGGCAGTTTGGAGGGACAGGAGGGCAGGGTCGGATTAATGTGGGGCTTTAGGGACTGCAGCCCAGGGCCCCAGGCTAAACAGGGCCCTAGCGCAGTAGGGCTCAGGCAGGCTGCTTGCATGTCATGGCCCCATGCCACACCTGGAAGCGTCCAGCTGCTGGCGCATCTCTGCAGCCCCTGGTAGTGGGGGGCAGCTTTGTGTCCTGCCCCTGCCCCATGCCCATCCCCACAGCTCCCATTGGCCAGGCCAATGGGAGCTGTGGGGGTGGCACTTGCAGGCATGGGCCGCGCACAGAGACACACTGTCCCCCTCCCCACAGGAGCGCACATAGACAGGCTAGCAGCTGGCTGCTTCTGGGAGCGGCATGGGGCTATGACAGGCAGGCAGGCAGCCTGCCTGAGTGCTGCCGCGCCACCAGCTGGGAGCCGCCTGTGGTAAGTGCTTCCTGGTCGGAGCCTGCACCTCACACCCCCTCTCACACCCCAACCCCCTGCTCCAGGTGAGAATCCCCTCCTGTACCAAACTCCCTCCTAGAACTTGGACCCCTAACCCCTCCTGCACCCAAACACTCTGCCCCAGCCTGGAGCCCCCTCTTCCACCCAAACTCCCTCCCAGAAAGAAACTAATATAACAGCTGTTCTAAAATAAGAAGTAGGGTATTTTGAATTAAATTAACTATATTCTACATGTTTTAAGACTGAAACGTAACCACAGAATGGATTTATGTTAATTAAAAGGCAAGTTTAATTAGTAGCCTCGATGCCATAATTGTGATCCGTTTGTTTTAAATTAGGAAAAAGACTTGTATTCAGGGGCCTCACAAAATCTAATAGCCCCGGGCCCCAGGAGAGTTAATCCAGCCCTATAGGAGGGTTTGAACGAATCTTAAAAATCCTCCAAAGGGGACACCACACGTTTCAGTCAATGCTAATGCCATCAAAAAGCAGCAATGAAGATTTCACTAAGTCATGTGAAAAAAAAACTTGCCCGCTTAGAACAAAAAGGCAATGTAGCAGCAAGAGCACATGAGACACTAAAAAAGGATGAAACTCTTCATAAATCAAGCATCAAAGGGATTATGGGATTTCATCATTGTTTCAAGTAGTTTAGAGGATGTAGCTGCAGTTAGTATCTGCCAGCCAGCTCCCTATTGTTTATGCTGTTGATGCTAAAGAGCACAAATTATTCACTTTTAAAGCGAACATTAAGCCAAATTTCTCTGGAACCACCCTTCTCTCGAGGAGTAATAGAGAATGGAGGTGTGTACCGGTTCCGTGTTTTCCCCCACTTTTTCCCTGTCTCTCTCATACACACATTTCGATAGAGACCTGGGAAGCTGCCTTTTTGGAGAGTGGAAACTTCCCAGAAGACCCTTGATCAGCCAGGAAGGCCTCTGTGATCCCTTAAACACAAACCAAGTAAAACCAAGGGTCTGATGGTATCATAAAGCCAAATCTGAACTATTAAAAGGTGCTTCAAGGAAGACTTCACCAAAATGGGGCTCACATATTCTCTTATGCAGTATTTTCTATTGTTTCTGTCCCTTTCCCAGGGCAACCCTCCAATGATGATACAGAACCACCAGCAGTTTTACTATGTTATGAATTTAACATTTCACTAAATCCAGTTGACTGAGTGAACTAATTAAGGGCTCAGTCTTGGAACTCTTACTCACATGAGTAGCCCCACGGAACTCATTGAGAGCACTTGTGAAAGGAAGAGTCTCAGGACTGGATCTTCAGTCTATTTCAGCCACAAACCACTGGGCTTGATGCAGGAATGACAGGGTGGGGTTTCTTTTTACTTGCATTATGCAGGAGGTCAGACTAGACGATCTCCAGGGTATTTTGAGCCATAAAAAAAAAATCTTTGCATGTCTAAATATGAAAAGTATAACAATTATTGTTACTCTGTTACATTTAAAAAATGGTGATTTGAAGGAGGATGTATATGCAAAATAAATAGCGTGTATTTCCTAACGCAGGATATAAAAAACTTACTTTTCTCGGAATCAGAACTAGAGTCACTTTTCTGTTTCAAATAGTGCCATAAAACACTGTTCCATGAGTCACCATTCCCATCTCACTATGTGGTTCAAATAATAATTGATATTTTGAATTTATGCAGTTCTGAGGATCTCCAAGCATAGGCAGTAAGTATGAGCATCTTAATTAACAAATGGAGAAAGTGAAGCGCAGAGAGGTTCAGTGACTTGCACACAATCTCCAGGACAATCAGTTGCACAGGTGCTGAGATAGATAAGTGTCATCTCCCAGTTGTCCATTATCTGTTCCTTTCCCATTTCTTCGCTCTCTATATATAACCTTGCTTTAGTTGTGATTAGGGTGACCAGATGTCCTGATTTTTTAGGGACAGTCCCGATTTTTGGGTCTTTTTCTTATCTAGGCTCCTATTACCCCACACCCCCATCCCGATTTTTCACCATTGCGGTCTGGTCGCCCTAGTTGTGAGCACTTTCTAATTTACTGAGAGTTGCTTGCTGAAACATTTAAGGTGCTGGAGACGTGTCATGAGTCATTACTGCTCACTTTGCAGCACTTTTCCCTGTCGGCCATAAGCTTGTGGTTTCACATCCCACTCATTGAACTGGGCTTAAATCCAACATTAACACTTCAGCACAGTGTTAGGGGGGTTGCAGAGATGCCACCCTTCAGATAAAACACTAAACTGAGATCTTTTCTGGAAACCATGTAGGAGGAAGTTAAAGATCCCATTGCTCCTTTAAAAAAGAGCTTGAGACTACCCCCAGCATCCAGGCCAACAATTTCCCCTTCAAATAAAACAGGTTCTAGCATCCGAAGTGGATTGAAGCTACAGATGAGCACTTAAGAACTGACCCATTGTATATTACCTGCAACGTCAGTATCCAATGCAGTGTTTTGTCATGTCTGACAAGTGCTATATAAAATCAAGGATATTTTATCATATGAATATAATGTTTAAAAAGGTTCAGCAAATCTTGCTCTAGATTTGTTCGGTTACTTACAGGGGCTGGACAGCTGTGAGGGCTGCTCATTACACTAATAATAATCATCTCACGGTCACTTTGTGCTCCCCCACACCTGTTCAGTGAAATCACCTGTTTCTCACCACCTACTTCGATTGGAAGTTCTTTGGGGATAGGGATTATCTTTTTGTTCTAAGTATATATACCATCTAGCACAATACCCACCTGAAGCCTCTGTCATAATACAAATAATACATTTTTATATTTAGGAGAATAAATTTTTCATGGAGCCTTGAATTATATAGGAAATGGCCATAAACTGAAGACCCAACACATATACACACCATCGTACCATTAGCTTATTGACTTTTCCATGTGAATAATCCATATTACATTTTTAAAATTAAGAATTCCCCGTGCAGGAACGACAAGCACTCCATCTGTTAGGAAAGATGCCCAGAAAGGAATTCATAGAGCTAAAGAAAACCACCCAAGCTGCAAACTAAGCAGCATCAAGAGCCAGCTCAAAGAGAAAGATTAGCGAGGACCGCGTTCACCTTTTTTCTTGTTGTACTCATCTTCTGTTTCATTGGTGGAATCCGTGTGATAGTCCCGCAGCTCCTGTTCATATAGCTCTGCGAAGCTCAACTCTTTCTTTCCTTTCTTGGACTTATCACCTTTCCCCTTCTTCTTGTCCAATTTCTCCTTTTCGTTGCCTTTTTTAGCCTTTTTCTTCTGCTTTTTTGCAGCCTCATCCTCATCTTTGCTGGCATTTTCATACCCCTTGTCCTCCTCCTTCTTCTTCACCTCGCTGTTTTCCAGTGCCTCCTTGGACTTTGCTTTCTTCTTTTCAGAGGCCTCAGTGGAGGAAGATTTTTTCTTTTTTTTGTCATGGATTTCCTCTTCCTCATCTTCCTCCTCCTCCTCTGTTGCTTTCTTCTTCTTAATCTTCTCTTTCATGTCATTATTGTTCTCCTCCTTACTGCATTTAATATCACACGCTACTATCCCCTCTCCTGGAGCTCTGCCACTCTTCCCTCGATCCTTTACTTTCCAATTTGTTCCTTTTTTATTTATTTCCCTAACGCCTTGTTTCTTTTTCCTCCTATATCTATGACTGGAATCCTCTAACTCCTCAGCATCTGCATCTCTTTCCTCCTTGTCAGTTAAACTTTGGTATGTTGAAAGCTTGCTTTTCTTTCCTGAACCACTGATTTCATTAGCAATTGGTCTTCCCTCCTCCGCTAACTCCTCCACCTCTTTGACCCATGCACCTTCCTCTTCGTCCTCTTCTGTCTCTTCTTGTCTTGGGGTTTTCTTCTTTTTCGGTGACATTACTTATTCATTGGTCCATGTTGAGAACTTTCTGTTTTTAGAGCCCTTCAGCTCTAGATAAGAATCACATAACAATCTGGGTTTATGGTATCAGAACTAGCCAATCAAGGAAATGGTTCTTTGGAAAATAGGTCAGGCAGGGCCACATGGTCAAACTCTTCCTTGCCCTTAGCATGCATGCAAGCTTAGAAGGGAAAAAACGTATGCTTTTATCCCTTCACTGCCTGAAGCAGTTTCAGGAACCTCATGAAAAATTACTTACTGATACTAAGGTCATGTGACCACAAGACAGATAGGTGAAAAAGGAGACCCATCCAGTTACCTTACCTTACTGGTCTGCATTTCCTCTCCATTATTCATGGTGTCAGGATCAATTTACAGATAAGAGAGGTCTCAATTTTACATGGATTTTTTTTGACCAGTCCAGATATTATGACCATAGTGACCAGGAAAAGCAGCACAGATGCCCTCCACATGGAGTCCTACGCAGCATCACAACCACCCCAGAATTCCATTACTCTGTTCCCTAGATTACGGTGACATGTTTCCAATTGAATTAACATTAATACTCAGCAAATTAAATAGAGTAGGCAAATGAAAATGCTTTGTTCGCTCTACGGTGCCCTTGTAATGACCTAACTTGGCCAAGCCCAAAGGAACACATGGATTGGTTTAGCACCGGACATGGGCACATGCCACTCTGGTTGCTATCATGGACAAATGCTGCTACAGTGGGTTCAAGGGAAAAAAGAACAAATAACAGCATAACCTCAAGCTAGGGAGGATGGTGCAACATAGACTGTGCCCAGTCTTGTTTGTTTTATGCTAAGCCAGTATTGAGAAGTGCCTTTCTGTTGTATGCTAAGAAAGTTTAATTCTCCATAGTCTGTACCTTATAACTAGGCTTGGCAGAATTTGATTTCTTTTATAATTTCAATGGATATCAATGTTTATTTTCAAGCATTTTTTAGGTTTCTATCAATTTAAATGTTCATAGTTGCAGGAAATCATGGGGGATCAGACAACTATTTAATGACAGGAGACACCCTGATATTCAAAAAGTTAAAGCTTTATAAACCGATGAACGTCACATGACAAAATATACAAAGTAAATATCATTAAATCAACAAATCATAGCTCTTCTCACTATTCATTCACAAATCCATTTGTAACAAGGCTAAGTCAAAAGTCTATATCACTGTATTTTTTACTCTAAGTTCTCAAGCGGCACTTTTCTTACTTTGCTTATCTGTAAATTTTGATGATTATCAATTACAATTTTTGGGTCAGTTTCTGTGAGTAAGGTGAAATTGAAGTTTGCTGACATAAAAGTTTGATCGTCCCATGCCTGCTTACAACAGTGCAAATCATGCTGTCATTTCAGACAGCAAGGCTATTTTAAAATCCATTCCCTAATACAGTATATAAGAAGACAACAAATAACATCAGTCTGCGTGAATGTGAGTCACAGTCAAGAGCGGATGATTTAAGGTCTGGCTGCAGATGTAAAAAGAAAGAAAAAAATCTGATCTGGTCTTTTATAAATATGCTTTTATTGGATTTGTCATAGAAAGTTTGCAATTTAATTTAAAAATTATTATATGGAAAACGATAATCAATTTCTATGGTATAGCTGTAGCTGTATGTAAGCTAGCTTGCTAGTTATATGGGCCCTAAATCATATTAATGAAAGGAGTAGGAGCTAAATTTATGACAGGTAGGACGGTAGCATGATAGGATCATAATAAGGAGTCACCCACTATCATCTGCTACAGTTAAGATAGAACACATTGAATTCCTGCAGCATAGGTGGTTTATCAAATTATGAGTTAAATGTGAGTTAGTTGCAGATACACAACCACAGAAATTCATGATACAATATTAACTAGTGCTTGGTAAATCATTTTTATTTTCAGTGTTAATAAATAAAACAATGAAATGCAAACAGATATACAGCCATATTCAGCTTTGGTGTAACTCCATTTATTTCCACAGAGTTGCACTGAGGGTTACTTTGGTCCACCATGCAGATTATTTACACAAGCAGCAATGGTTCATGCTGCCAAAGACAGCTCCCACTGGAGTGAGGTGGAGATGTGTTTTTTTCTTTGTCATGAAATCTGATCTGGTCCAGAGCCGCAGCCACCTCCAGAATGACTGAGATGTCTCTTATCTGTAAGGTGATCCTCACTACCTGCCCTGTGATTGTTACAGCGTGTCACGTAAACGAATATTTGGGGGCTTTTTAAAAATGCTACTCCTATAATTGATGCACCACAATGACCAAGGCAAACCCAAGTGGAAATGGAAGCACATGCCAGTTGAATTATACACTCATCCAGACAGCAGCTCTGAACTCTGGCATGGTGCTTGGACAAAAGTTGCTTTTATTGCAGAAATTACTTTAAAAAATAAGCACTATGCAATGTTAAATCTTTAAAAAAACAACTCACCTATGGTAAATTGGACTTTTTATCAGGGCTTTGGAGCTGTGCTCCGGCTCCGCTCCAGGTCCAGGCAAAAACCTGCAGCTCCACTGCTCTGGAGCTGCTCCACGCTCCAGCTCCAGGCTCCACTCCAAAGCCCTGCTTTTTATTAGCCAAACTAGAACAGGAAACTGGCATGAATTGAACAAAGAGTCATATGGGAGGAGGTCTGGTTTAGAAAACAGCAAGCAGTTCACACCAACTGCAGTACATTAGCAGACAAGAGGTAAACCATTTAAATTGACTTTTCACAAATGGGAGTGGGGAATACTGCCAGGGGACAGCAGAAGGGGAAGAAGAGAGAGGGGGGATCCTGTATTGAGAAGGGAAGGAGAAGACACAAGGAGACTGGTGCAAGTGGGATAAATCTGTTCCCAGGCAATTGGCCCAATTACATGAGTATGCCATTTACCAGGTGTCTATGAAGTATACCATCTCCATCAACTTAGAGTTACTGGAAAATGCACTGGACTCTTTAATGGGTCTATTAATGAAAGAATGCATTACTATTAAATATCATAGCCTAGCTGGGAGCTATCATTGAATAATGTCCTTTAATATATAGAGTACAAACAAAACTGAGTATAATGGGTTTCAAAGGTTTAAACAATCTAAGGCCTGGTCTACACTACGCGTTTATACCAATTTTAACAGCGTTAAACCAATTTAAAGCTGCACCTGTCCATACAACGAGGCCCTTTATATCAATATAAAGGGCTCTTTAAACCGGTTTCTGTACTCCTCCCCGATGAGAGGAGTAGCACTGAAATGGGTATTACCATATCGGATTAGGGTTAGTGTGGCCGCAAATCGATGGTATTGGCCTCCGGGTGGTATCCCACAGTGCACCACTGTGACCGCTCTGGAAAGCAATCTGAACTCGGATGCAGTAGCCAGGTAGACAGGAAAAGCCCCGCGAACTTTTGAAATGCATTTCCTGTTTGCCCAGCATGGAGCTCTGATCAGCACGGGTGGCGATGCAGTCCCAAATCCAAAGAGAGCTCCAGCATGGACCGTACAGGAGATACCAGATCTGAACGCTGTATGGGGAGACAAATCTGTTCTATCAGAGCTCCGTTACAGAAGACAAAATGCCAAAGCATTTGAAAAAAATATCTCAGGTAATGAACTAGAGATGCCACTGATCTAACAGAATTGACGAGTGTGCAAGCGAGTAACGATAAGCCAAATGAATCAAATGGAGGACGTGCCATGGAGGAAGTGAGGGGGGACTGATGGACTCGACACTATCTCCACAGTCCTGCAGTGTCCTGAAAATATTTGACATTCTGATTAGCAGAGCTCCAATAGCCTATAATAGTAGGCGTCCAAACACATTGTGCGAGGTGTGTCAAGGTATATGTCGTCAATTACTCCCCCTCGCCCAGCCCCCATGAAAGAAAAGGAGAAAAAATCGATTCTGACTTGTTAATGTCACCAAGATTGAAGTTCTACTGCATGCTTGTCGTAAACGACGTGCTGGGCACTGAAAGCACAGGCAGCATCTCCTCTCCCCACTCCCCCTCCCCGTGGCAAGATGGTACGTGCAGAAGTGATAGAGCCATCCTCAGGCGATCATTCCGTGAGTTGCCGCTGTGCTGGCCCAGCTACAGGTGAGAGTTGGCCGGGGGCGCTGGGAAAAATAGGAATGACTCCGATTATTCCCGGCAGATGGTACAGACGGCTGGTAACTGTGCCTTATCATAGCAACTGGGGGCTGAACTCCATCAGCCCCGCCCGCCTTCATCGCATCCAAGAAAAGATTCTGTACGGCCTGAACATCATAAGCAGCAGGATCTGGGCTCCATCTCTCAACCCTCAAAACACCGTTTAACGCCTGCTGGACTATCATAGCAGCTGGAGGCACTCTCCCCCTCATTTTATCTCACTAAAAAGTCAAAGTCTCTTATTCCTGCATTCTTATACTTCACTTCACACAACAAATGGGGGACTCTGCAATGGAGAGCCCAAGAAGGGTTGGGAGGAGGGAAGCAACGGGGGAGTTGTGCAGGGGCACCCCCTAGAATGGCATGCAGCTCATCATTTCAGTGGGATCTGACGGAGCAGCTGTGCTCTTGGTTCTTCTGATACATTCACTGGTCTTAGCACACTTGCTCCATATTCTAGGCAGGACTGACTAAAAAAAATAATAAATAAATAATAAAACAAAGAAAAAGAATAATAAAAAAAACAAAAAAAAAAATAAAAAAAAAAAAAAAAAAAAAATACACCTAAATAAGAAAAAAAAAAAAACAAAATGAAAAAGAAAGATAATCAAGACAAAAAATAAAAATATAAGAAAGAAAAAAAAAGAAAAAAAAAACACAAAAATAAAACACGAATGAGCTAAAAAAAAAAATAGAAATAAAAAAAAAAAGTATAAAAAAAATATAAAAATTTTAATTGACAAAATTATATATAAAAAAAAAAAATAAAAAAAAAAAAGAAAAAATAATACAAAACCGAATTCAAAATATAATTAATTAAAAAAAATAAATTAATTTTTATTGTTTTTTTTTTTTAGATTGACATTGTCTTTTACTATAAATCGATGGTGAGATGTCACTCGCGGGGGGTTTCATTACACCCGATGTTGTCTTGTGTATTCCCTCGGTCCGTAACCTCAGCGTAGGTCATTTCCAGAGTCTATCGCCATGAAAGCAACAGACAGTACATGGAATACTGATAGAACATCACCATCCATCGCTCAATTTACAGATGCGCGCACGGAGCAGCACAGCCCACAGATAAACTGTTAACTCGTTCTCTGCTACCTATGCAAGGCTAAATGAATGCTGCAGTTAAGGCAGCTGTCATGTAACCATGGCCATCTGTCAGCGGCACACCACTCACACATACGGTGACTAGTGACAAAGGCTAAAATCAGCCCACGAGTTGCCAGGGCTATGGTTCTAGCCGAGGGAATCAGGAAATAATGCGCGACGTAACACTGATGGGCTGCTCGGTTGTCCTGTACGGGGAGAGAATGCTACTAGGTACACTATCTTTGTCTCACACTCAGAATCACCCACGACACTGTTTTTGCACCATCATGCATTGGGATCTCAACCCAGAATTCCAATGGGCGGGGGCGACTGCGGGAACTATGGGATAGCTACCCACAGTGCAACTCTCCAGAAATAGACGCTAGCCTCGGTACCTGGACGCACACCACCGAACCACTGTGCTTTGTGTGGCCGCGTGCACTCGACTTTATACAATCTGTTTTACAAAATCAGTTTATGTAAAATCGGAATAATCCTGTAGTGTAGACGCACCCTCACAGTCTCTTTCCCTCATAATACGTCAGCTTTCACTTGCTGAGCTTTTGGGATGTCTACCATCTCCCTAGATATTTCAGGCTTTCTTTCTTCCTCATCAAGAAGAAAAAACAGTCACAAGCCCATTCCCCCCTTCCCTCCACTTTGCAGGTCATCTTTAACAAGAAGTGGGGTAGATCCTCAGTTGGCATAAATCATTTTGCTTCACTGATGGCAAAGGCGCTGTGCTAATCAACTCGAGCTGAACGCTTGGACACTGGAATGCAATTCTGGACCCCTAAAGGTACTGGGGATCAAACACATTTTCACTGATGAGCACTTGTTTTGCATATGCAGCATGTGTGTTATCTAAATGATAATGAAGTTTCTACTCATATTTATTCCCTGACATAAACTGACACCAGCCCACAGTATGGTTTGCAGCCATAAACATCTCAGTTTAAAATGGACATTGTGTTTGTGCGACTCAAAACAAAAAAGAAACCCCTCAAAACTACAGGACAGCTGACTTTGCACCCTTAATGTTCACTCCTGGGTTCAGTTAGCTCCTTCAAAGGGCTCTATGGCTGCTGCTGCCTGGCTGATCCCACCATCTTCCAGCTTCAGGGAGGCCACCAGCAAAGGACTTCTGTCACCAAAGCTATACATAGCCCTGGGTTGGCAGGGAGTAACAGGATTACCTGCTTTCTCTCCTGTCCCTGCCCCTAGTGTGCACAGGACAGCAAACTAAATATACCCTCTGCAGCTAGCTGCTAGACTGAAAGAGACTGCAGCCCCAATGCCTCTCAGGACAGCAGGGGATCATGGGGAATCTGAAAGAGTGCATGCTTGCTCGAGAAACCTCCAGTGGTTCCCTCACCTCTGCAGCAGGGAGTATAGGGTGCTATCTGCCTCTGTGGGCAAAGCAGCAGAGTGGCTGGTAGAAACCAACGGCTTCAGTCTGTCTGTGAATATTCATGGGCCTTGCTTGATGGTTTGTGGGTAGGGCTGGAACTTTATCCCACCTTTATTTCAGGCAGTTCAGGGTCAAACATTTCATGCAGGTTACTTTGCCTTCCTTGCTGTGTTGCCTACGGTCCTGTTAACTCCCTCACAAGTGTGCACTAATATCCACTGGATCCTTTCACCATCTTGCCCAGCATGTAATGGCACAAGGATGAGCTTGGAGGCTGCTGGTTTCCTTTAGTCTACTGGATTTTCTAATTCAGTGCATGTTCAACAGCTGCCCAACCTGTTCTTCTTTTTGCAGAGAAACACATCATGAGCCTCCCGTTCTGTGGGTGGATTTCTGATGAGCTAAGCTCATTTCTCTTGTGATTTCGTGACTTGAGATTTGAAGCCTCTCACTTCCACAGCATCTCCATATGTTCAGGGGTGGTGTTCAAAGGGTCTTTCCAGTTTTGCACCCCCTTTAGTAATTCTGGTTCCACAAGGATCTGTTGTTTTCTACTGCCCGGTCTTCTGGCTAGGGCACTACCCAGTCCATTCCCCTTCCAGGGCAAACAGAAAAGTCAAAAAATGGAGAAGTCACAATCTAACAGCCTTAAAGTCCCTCTCCTGACATCTATTTGGAACTTGCCATTCGTGGCCTCTTTTACTCTTTTAAACATCCATGCTCCTCCTCTTGGTCTGGGGGAGAGGTACGGGAACACAGGCCTGTCCCGTCATCTGTGTTCCAGCCCAGGGACCTTGGTTTAGGCAGATAAAGACTGTTCCTTCAATCCTTCCACCACTTCCCTGGCCTGCTCCTACCCTCACCCTGCTTGTCAACATCTTTGCCAGGTCTCTGGGCTTTGCTATCTCCACCTGGATTCCTCATAGCTTCTCCTTAGCCAGTGATGAAAGCGCTTTCTCGAAGACCACTCCCAGCCTTTCTTCTCCAGTTCCTCTGCCTGTCATCTTTAGAGCAGGTAACATCTCCCTCTTTCAGACATGAGTTTCCCCTGAGCGCTCTTCCTGAGTTGGGATTCGTCTCTCAGGCCTCTTGCCTTAGGACAGCCTGTCCTTCCCTTCTTCAAGCAGGAGGCCCTCTTCTCAGCCCTGATGCCTTGGAATGTTCAGCTACAAGGCTTTTGCCAGCGCCCTTCAGCTGAACACCCTCTCCCATTAGCCTTCCACTCTGAAGGGTTAAGTAGGCCTGTCAGTGTCTGCCTGCTGTGAGGGAGGAGGCAGCCTTTATGTTGGCTCCTTTCTCCCACTTCATCCCCTGATTGGTTGGGAAAGAGAGGAGCCTTATCCTACCCACTTTAAAAGATTCCTGACCTCAGGCCTTTAAAGAAACAATATCTGTCTTTCTCCCAACCTCTACTTATTAATGGGATGGCTTTCTCTCTATCCCTATCCCTAATTAGGTCCTTGTATGTCTTTACTGGGCCTTTCAAAATCATTAAAGGGCTATGCGAGCTGGTGGAGAGGGCTGACCACTAGACACTACTGCCCTAATGGCAGGCCATCCCATCACATGCATTAAGTGACACAACTAACATCTCTTACCTGTCTGTTCTCTCATCCTCTCCCCAGAGAAGAAGCATGTGCAGTGATGTCTTGTTTTGGTTGGTTTTTTTGTTGGTTGGTTGTTTAATATACACATTAATCTGAGCAAGGTCAAAGAAGGGCACCTAATACTTGAAACAGAAGGTGTTCTGGTTTGTGATGGTCCTTAGTTCCTGTGAGAGTTCATTCTGCACTCTCGGATCAATACCCAAGAAAGCTTTGTCTCCCGCATGGGTGAACCTTACTCTTATTTGAGTTCCATTGTGCCAGAGAGGTGAAGTGGTTGATCATAATCTTCATTTTGGAGCTTTAGGCAGTCCTTTAGATCACTCAGCCAGGGGTACATGTACCTCTGGGGTACACAGAGGTCTTTCAGGGGTTCTCAGATCATCTAGATCAGTGTTTCCCAACTTGGAAGCTGCAACCCGGGGGGGTAGGGTCATGGGACAGGTTTAGGGGAGTTACAAATGCAAGCCTTGCATTATGGGGTAGCAAGCCTGGAAATTGCCCAGGGCCCCAGAAAAGGCTCATAAGTGAAAAACAGGCTCAAGTATCACACTGAAATGTAAGTACAATATGTTCCAATCGATTTATTTTTATAACTATATGGTAAAAATGAGAAAGTCAGCAATTTGTCAGTAATATACGTGCTGCGACACTTTTATATTTTTATGTCTGATTTTGTAAGAAAGTAGCTTTTAAGCGAGATGAAAGTTGGGGCAGGCAAGACAAATCAGATTCCTGAAAGGGGAACAGTCGTCTGAAAAGGTTGAGAACCACTGCGTCAGACAGTCCAGGTCCAGGTTATGGAGCACCCTGAAAATAAGAATTCAGACTTTGAACCTGATTTGATAGTTTATGGGAAGCCAGCATACTGAATGGATGACAGGTGTGATGTGCTCACAGTAGTTTGTGTTGCTGAGGAGATGCACTGCAGCATTTTGTACCAGTTGGAGTTTCCTAAATACTGAAGGCTTCACGACCAGATATATCGCATTGCTGTAGTCAAGCCAAGAGGAGACGAAGGAATGAATACCTGACGTCAGGTCATTGTTCTCCAGGATGAGAGAGTTTCGTAGATGACAGAAAAAGTTATTTGTGGATGCTGCTATGTGAGAGCTCAATGTCGGAGGAATCCAAAACGACTTCTAGACTACAGCCTGAAGTCACCAGTTATGGGCGTGTATTTGCAACCAGAGCCAATTGCTCCATGACTGTGAAAGCTTCAAAAATGCTTTCTGCTGCCCACCAACATCACCTCTCTCCTGCTTGGGTTCAGTTTCTGCCAGCTGTTCTTCAACCTTGAGCTGATCTCATCCAAGTACAGGGCCATCTTGGCAGTAGTCGTGGGGTCATATGTGGTGAAGGATAGGCAGGGAAGACAATGACTTAGTGTTTGTAGAGAATATTGTGCATACATGCTCCTAAATGATTTTCTTGGGCATGGACGTAGATTAAGGACCTGATCCTTGGGTGCACTCTGGCATCGCAAAGCAGCTAAAAAAGCTGGTTTAACTGTCTCTCTAGCCTCTATTACACCATCCCTAGTTCCCAGCTTAGGGAGAATTCCAGAGAAAAGGAGGGTGTGGGCAGGGCACCCCTAACCTCTGGAGATCCATAGGTGCTACAACAGTCCTTAGGATGCTCCAATTTACACTGAGCAGTGGATTAGGCACTACCCAGCACTAGGATTGGGGGAATGCAAAGGTAGTTTGTTCCCACCCACAGCTGTGCTGTATTCCTCTTGGTCCCCACTGAGGAGCTGGCCTTAAGAATGGGCTCAGTAAAGGGGTAACTAGGAGAAATTAACCTGCCTGTGATACACAGGAGGTCAGAGTAGGTGATCTAAGGCTCCTTCTGGCCTTAAACTCTATGGATCTATGAATTTATACTAAGATGGTTTCACAGGTTTCGAGATCTTTTAGCTGATAGATACAATTGTTCTTCATTTCTTACTTTGGACTACATTTGTACACAGCCCCAAGTGAATGTTTTAAGATACACATGTTGAGTGAGTTGCTCCCATTGATCCTATGGATAATGCTATCACCTCATCACCTCCTGGAGACTAGCGTCACTCACAGACCTCTATGCGATCTCTTAACACAGTGCACTGGCCAGTGGATCTTACACAGTTTTCACACCCAATGGCTACCTCCGTGACCACCCACATAACCTCCATCCCCCACCCTCTCTCCACTCACACATCCAGAGCATTACTCCGCAGCTTCCCCCTGCAACATGTCACAAAATTATAGTGGTTCACAAGTATTACGGATCTTTTCCACACAGATGTGGCTAGGATAGGATTTTCCCCATCAACTGAAAAATATCTGGTAAATACTCCTTGCTGGCCAGCACGTCTGTATGCCCAGGTTAGAGATCTGATATATGTCTTTGTTTCAGTGGAGGAAGGAAGAAAAACAACACTCTCTCTAGTCCTTTACCCCTCTCCCCTCTGCATGTGCTCCTGGGACATGGGATTAACAGGCTGTTGGGGTGACTTTTGTATGAGGTGTTCATCAAAATATTGATTGTACCACATTGCCCTGATGTACTGTACATTTAAGAACAGCTTATGAAATCTACTGGGAGCTTTTATTTCCTCTCAGTCTCACACCAGCTGGTCATGTTTTTGAGAGAAAAAAAAATACTTTTGTGGGAAGAAGAAAAAATATCTATATCTATACCTATCTCTCTATATATATATCCTCCATCTCTACCCCATGAGCAGTTCTGGATGTTCAAGGTTTGGGCCTAGTTTGTCAAACACTGCATGTCGCTGAGGTACCTCAGGAAAAGATGCATTTTAAAAAGGTTTAATCTTTGAGTGGTCTTTCTCCTTAGCTCTCTGTTTTCACATCTATGGATACAACGTCCCCTGCTGGTAAAATGTGATTTAACTGAGTGAGACTTTTAGATGTCAGAACATTGTTTAATGGAACAGTACGGCCTCTTTCCTATTAGTGGTAGGATAGACAGTTTTCCCCAGATCTCACTGCATTCACAGCTGCTAGTTAGCTTGCAGGTCACTGTCTTTTGCTTCACAAACGTTAATTGAGCTTTATGACACCACTACGCAGTGGTGCTGGAACAATGTTTATGGTGGGGGTGCTGACGGTGGAAACCATGTCCAGTAAAAGCTGTGTTATCCAACCCTGTACCTCCAGAAAGCTCTATGCTGGTTCCCAGCCAATGAGAGCTGCGGAGCTAGCGCTCATGGTAGGGCAGCCTGCCACGCTTCCGCCTAGGAGCAGCAGAGACATGTCGTCACTTGCAGGGACCCGCCTGAGTAAGTGCCCCCTGGATCCAGCAACCCAAAACCCCTCCCGTGCCCCAACTCCCTGCCCCGAGCCCCCTCCCTCTTTGATAACTGGCATTTTTCACTTACCCGCACCCCCTATTCCCACAACATGCCAGATAAAACA
Organism: Chelonoidis abingdonii; assembly: GCF_003597395.2. NCBI lineage: Eukaryota > Metazoa > Chordata > Testudines > Testudinidae > Chelonoidis > Chelonoidis abingdonii. Next base: position 13,825,681 of record NC_133774.1, read on the forward strand.
GCTTTTATTGTATTTGGCTTGTTATTACGCCCTCCCAGAGCCTGCACCCACTCCCATGCCCCAGCCCATCACACAACCAAACTCTGTCCCTCTTTGCTAACCGGCATTTTTCACTTATCGGCACCTTCTATTCCCCCAACATGCCGGATAAAACAGTTTTTACTGTATTTGGCTTGTTATTACTACTTCAAATCAGGGAATGCAGCAGCACCCCTAGTCCCAGGACATATGTCTCTGCAAGGTAACTGTTATTAGACCCACTTTACAACTGGAGAAACTGAAGCACAGAAAGATTAAGTGATTTGCCCAAGATCAGAGAAGGAGTCAGTGGTAGAGATAGGAATAGAAACCGGTGGTCCTGAGTCCCAATCCCCTGTGCTAGCTGCATGACTGCATGAACACAGACACATAGACTGAATGCACTGTTCAAAGTCAGAAACCTTAGAAGGAACCAACACTACGCTTACAGATTTAGACCAAGATTTTCAAAAACAGGTACCCAAAGTTAGGTTCCTTAGGCCATGTTTAGGGTCGTAAATAAAAGTCTGTCATGTCCACACTGCAATCGGAGGTACAATTACAGCATATGTAGATTTAGCCAAGACCGCTTTAATCCAGCTAGCTCAGGTACCAATAGCAGTGAAACTGCACCAGCATGGACTTCAGCATGAGCTAGCCACTTGAGTAAAGTGCCCCAGTCCTGAGCAGGCTTCACTGCTATTGGTATCTGAGCTAGCTAGATTAAAGCTTGTTTGGGTATGTCTGCTCCTGCGGCAATCACACACACTTTTTGTGGCCTGATTTTCAGAAGTGCTGACCTACCAGCAGCTTTCATTGGCTACTGGGTATTCAGCACCACAGGCAGCAACTTACTCAGTTCCCGGGGGGTGCTCCACTCCGACTCTGCTGCCACCCCACCCCCACTCCATCCCTTCTCCCAAGCCTTCACTTCCACAGCACCTCCTGCATCCCGCTGAACAGCTGACTGCGGTGGGCGGAAGGCACTGGGAAGGAGAGGAGCTTATTGGCGAGGTTGCTGGCAGATGGGAGGCACTGAGAACCAGGGAACGGCGCTGATCGGTGGGGCTGCCAGTGGATGCTGAGCACCCTTTATTTTTTTCTGTGGGTGCTCCAGCCCCGAAGCACCCACAGAGTCAGTGCCTATGCATATTTGCAAACAAACCACTTACTCGGATTTCTAAACATAGACTTAGGAGCCTACCTTTCGGCACCTGTTTTTGAAAATATTAGCCACAGGTCTTTATTTTCCAAGTGAGCTGAAGGCCATTTTCTATTGGCACAAATGGCTACACACCTGGGCAGGCCTGCGTCCATCCAGCAGAGAGCAATGATATAACACTATCTAGCACATAGCCTCATATCACAGGATCTCTGTGCTTTGCAGCCATTCCTGAAGCCTAAAAAATGCCTTCTGAGGTAAGTATTACACCTGTTTTGCTGAGGCACTGAGAGGTTGAGTCAGTTTGCCCTAGGTGACAATGAAACATTGGCAAAGCTGGGAACAGATCACAGGAATCTGGATCCGCAATCTAACTCCTAGACTACACTTTCCCCTCTATTGTCATTGGCTCCTCACATGGGTCTGTGTGTAACTACCAAATTCCTAGGCTGAGGGGGAGCATTACTCTAGAGTCTGCAGCACGGCTGCATCTTGAGAGGTACAAGGGTTACTGTGCACACAACTGCTAATTAATAACTAACCACAGATACTATTTGAAAAGACACAATCCTAGGCAAGAAGAATATCATCAAGCTGAGAGCATTAAACAAAATTCCTTTATGAGAACAAACCTGTAATGTTGGTGAAAACACAGGCTCTCTTCTGTTTAAGTTTTATCTGTTTAATTCACAAGATTTAAACAAGGCTGAGAGAAGCAATTAGCAACAATTAAAAATAGATTGAACAGTGATTATGGCTTATCATGTGTCCTCACAAAGTCATCAGTACCTATGTTCCCACGCACACTCAGTGGGGTACACGAAGCTAAGCTATTCTTATTTCTACACGAGTAATGCATTCTTTTGCATATAGTGCCAATTTCCAATGCAACAAAAACCAGTGCAGACATAAGGTTCCAAATAAACAGTACAATGTGACTCAGGGGATAATGCAATCAAAATCTTCCCTTTTAAGAGATCTTTACTTTTCAGAGTAGGTGAGGATACTACAGGTACAACAGTAACATAGCTACATCACATATACCCCATAGTGTAGATGCAGCCTACAGTGACAAAAAGGGGTTTTTTCTCACTACAGGAACACCGCATCCCTGAGCAATGGCAGCAAGGTGGACAGAAGCGTTCTTTCACTGACCTAGCTACATCTTCACTGGGGGTTAGGTCGGCAGAGCTACAGTGCTCAACAGTGTGGAGTTTTCACACCCCTCAGCAACGTAGTTATGTTGACCTAAATTTTAAGTGTAGATCAGGCTTCAGTGTGAGGAGTTGACTCTTCTACACTTGTCTGTGAAGAGAGAGGGACAGCTACTGCAGAGACAAGGAATTTCAAGTGGACAGAGTTGCAAGCATATGCATAGGGAGATTGATCTTCAGCTAGTAGAAAAGAGGGCATTGCCAGTACAGGGCACACAAAAATGTGCTTTCATTGTCATTTCACAAGGATATGGGATAACAAAAGGTCAAGAGGCCAGATATGCCAACTTTTCACTGTCCTCACTAGTGAGCAATTTGTTAATAGCAGACAGGGTAACGGGTGCTGAGAAGTGGGAGGATGGGTAATCAGGTGGCACATCCTATAGGCACATCAAACAATAATGATGAAGGTAATATTTTAGCTTTTCCTTCAAGGAACTGGAAACACAGTTAATCTGCCTACCTCTGCAAATGTACCTTCTTCAGAGGAAAATGGAAAGCATACAAAAGCCTTCAGAGAGCTCCAGAAATAAAACCATCTAGTACCACAGAACAAAGCGTAACTAATCCTTTCAAATACCATTCTTGCACTGCAGTTCATGAAAGCGATTCTCCTGTAAGTTAACAATAAAGACTCTCCTCCTCAAAACATATTCATTAATAGGATTCATTAGGTTAGCTGGCCAGAAACCTGCAGTAATTTAATTACTGGAGCACTCGATGTAGAGGAGATAACAGGCCAAAAGCTGGTGGTGTCAACAAGGTGAAACCTATTTCATTTATTATAAGAGAGGTGGAGAAGTCAAGCATGAATGTCAAAGCACAATGAAGGAAACTAGATATACCAGATAAGGAGTAAGTTATCTAGGTAATTCCATTATCTTTATTGCTGAAAGCCACTACCCAAGAAATATTGGAATGCTCATATGGTTAACGAGCAATGCTTTGAGCCAGTGTGATATTTCAAAGTTTACAGTTCCACTGGGCTAAACGCTGTACCAAGGACATGCATGAAAAACCACAGTTTTATCTTTTTAGGCTTTTTTATTAAAGAGAAAATTATACCACAGAACATTTTAAAGGCGGTTTGCCTTCGGAAGATACAAGGAAAGTCAAATAATTTTACCAAAAAAATTGTTTAGGCCCATTAAATGATTATTTAAATTAAGAGTTACAGTAGAAAAATCCTACACTCTGCTACACAGGACATAGACAGAGGTAAATATGCAGGAATCTGGCAAGTACTCCTGTTCTTTTTGCGGATACAGACTAACACGGCTGCCACTCTGAAACAGGTTACTGACAGAGACTATAGGTCAAATCATCAGCTGGTGCAAGTCAGCATAGCTCCATTTTCTTAAACGAGGCTACACCAATTTAAACCAATTAAAGATCAGACCTTATGACTTTAAAAAAAATGAAATACCCTATTGTGTCAGCTTTCTGTCACAAAAGTCATGGCCGTGACAAACATAAGTCTTCATAATGCTATTTTACACCTCTATATTTTTCTTCCGAATATCTCAGAGCAGTTTACAAACATTAAATAACCTATACAATACCCTGCCAAGAAGGAAAAGGTTACTCCCATTTTACGAATGGGGAAACTGAGGCATGGAGCAATGTAAGTGCCTGCCCTAGATTACTTAGCAAATCAGTGGTAGAGTCAAGAGAAAAAGTGCCCTGACTCCCAGTCCCCTAGTTCTGCCTTCTGTATTTGTTTCCCCTGCACAAGGATTATATATTTACTGGGGTTAAGTATATATTATATATTTACTGGGGTTAAGATTGCATTGTGGGTTACTGCATTCTCATTTCTAAAAGCCAAGGGAAAGCAGCCTTAGGGCATTTTGCTTGAAGAGAGGGGAACACTTGTCTGTGTCCCAAAAGTGTGGGACACTGTAACAAGGCAGTCTCTCATCTTAGAGAGAGGCCTTATGGGCAGGACACGTGTATGGGCTGCTTTGAGAGTCTTTTACTTGGAGAGTGAAAACAAAAAAAAGTAAATAGCACGATCAGCAAAAGTTACATTTTAAAAATTGTCAATTTTAATAATCTATAGTTTTATCTGTAAACTATATATTAATATTGGTTGTTGGGTAGGAGTGTTGTTTGTTTTAATATTGTTTACCTGACAGTGGGTCTCTAAAATTCTCCAGACTCACATGAGAACGTACCACAACCGCAAGACAAAAGAGCAGCAAATAAGGAAAATGTAGCCTTTTAAATTCAGAATAAATTTAAATTACTGTTGAGCACATCACACCCATTCGTTAAATCAGAAATCAACCCCTCTAACGAAACCAAGTTTAATTTTTTTGGTCATTGGCACTAAGACCTACTATATACAAATTTCCAAGGAAGAAAAGTTACCTGTACCCAAAACAGCATCAAGATTTAATGAACACAGAATAGTAATTCAGCCTTTTAAAATTCTATAACAATATATGGTCTGATTTTGAATGTAAATCAGGCTGTTAATTGCCTGACAAATTCAAAATTACCCCCACATCTCTCAACATTGGTTAGTCTGACCATAACTATTATATGGCAAATTAAAATAAAAACTAACCGCCGTTTCCAAAGTTTTGTTTGTTAAAATAACTTATTTTAATGAGACTTTGGATTTAAATAACTTAGTCACACAAACTACAAAAATGGATACATGTAACACAAGCACATGGTACTTAAGGGACCGTTCCTTCCAATATTTACTACCAGGTGTAGTGCTTACTACTATGATTGAAGCCAATGGGACCACTTACAATGGTAACAGTGCATCCAGGAATGTTTGCAGAATCAGGCCCATAACTGTTAGTGTGATAATTAAATATATAAGACATGTCTATGCTTAGAGCTGGGGTGATTCCAAACCGGAGGAGACTTGCCATGTGCACACAGGATGAGCTAGGTACCCCGAGTATGTGGTTAGAATCTCGGATGAGTGGGTACTTGTGGCTAGCTCATGCTGCTGTGGCTATCCTCTATTTTTAGCACATTAATTCATTGATAGCTAGCGTGAATACATCTCCTCGAGCTGGAAATCATACCCCCAGCTCGAAGTGCAAACATACCCATAGCCCAGGACTTTCCTCTCACATTGGTGTAAATTAGGAGTAACTCCACTGAAGTCAATGGAGTTATGCCAGGATATGTGAGGTCAGAATCAGGTTCCTTGCAGTCAGTGGCTCAGGCCTATAGGCTACGACTTGTCTAGGATGGCAATTTGGGGATTTTCACAGTGCACGTGCCTGTTTAGCTTGCTGGTTTTCCTTTCCTCTTTAAAAACAATGTGAAACTGGGGAGTTTAACACAACAGAGGGAAGCTGTATTTTTACCCTTTTTTTTCTCCTGCTGATAATAGCCCACACTAATTGTTTAGTCTGTTAGAGTTGGTATGGCAACACCCATTTTTTCATGTTCTCTATGTATACATGTCTTCCTCCTGTATTTTCTACCGCATGTATCCAGGGCCGTCCTTAGGATTTATGGTGCCCTAGGCGAGATTATTAAACTGGTGCCCCTGTGCCTGTCTTGCTCTTAGCAACACAAACATAAGCTTACAGTATTGGAAAACTTGCCACAGGCATGTTACTAAAACCAGTTTAACCTTAATTAAGCACACTGTAATGCTGATGAAACTAGCACTAAAAAGTAGCACTATAGAAAAAATTTCTGATTTGACAGAATGATGCAATAATATAATTTTTTTAATTTGTCAACATTTTATTGGAAATTTATATGAAGAGGGTATATTGAAACAAGGATTAGTTTTTTAATTAAAAGCAATCTTTCTGGCTTTTTTGGCTGCAAAATCAGTAATAATGTCATTGTTATGACAAAGACAAAGTGATGTCTTGTTCGATGTAAGAATAGCAAGACCGTCAAGTGTTCCTGACTCAATTGTAGAGCGGAGATAGTTTTTAATGAGCTTTAGTTTTGAGAAACTCCGTTCTCCTGATGCTACTGTTACAGGAATTGTCAGTAGAATATGGTGGCAAGTTTGCTGGTATGAATAAACTGTACAATGTCCATCATTGATTTGCATGTGGCAACAACTCAATTCTTTGTACAGTTCAAGTCCATTTAAATCAAAATGATCACCATGCTTCAGGAGGCTCTCTAGGTCAGGGGTCCACAACGTGGTGCCCGCGGGCGCCATGGGCCCACAGGGGCTTCTCAGTGCACCCGCATACTGGCCAGAGGACGAGCATCTGCCAAATGTTCGCCAAAATTCGGCGGCATTTTGGCGCAACGCCTCTGGATGACCACTGCTTGCCACCGAATTTCCAGCAGCATTTCTGGCGGATGCTCGTCCTGTCTGCCTGACCGCCAGACGAAAAAGGTTGGGGACCACTGCTCTAGGTTCTTGCACTTTGTCATTAGTTGCTCTTGTTTTCCTATTTCATTGAATTTAGTCCCGCTCAGCCCGTGCCAGCTGAGTGAATGGAACCCCAGGCCGACAGCGGGTTGAGTGGCTCAGCTGGGGTCTCAGCCGCCGGCCTGCTCAGCCTGCTGCCAGCCTGGGGTTCCTTGGGGTCTCCAGGCCAGCAGCGGGTGCTGAGTGGGCTGGCAGCTGGGACCCGAGTGGCAATGGGCAGCAGCCGGAATCCCAGAGCAGCGGTGGCTGAGCCATTCAGCCACCACTGCGTGTCATCAAAAATCAGCTCGCGTGCCACCTTTGGCAACATGTGCCGTAGGTTGCCAACCCCTGCTCTATACACTAGTAAGGGATGAGCATATTACAGTTGTTGGAGGGCTCTATTAGCAGTAACAGGCTATAGGAAAGTCAGTCAACATTTTTTGTTTCTCTGATGAAAACTGGTCCACTCCCCTTCCCCATACCAAACTTGTCACAAATAATTGTCAACAACTTAATTTTCTGTTTTTGGCTAAGATATTGATTTTTTTTTAAAAAAAAATATTGAAATTGAATTCAGGATTCTTAGCAAGCATTTTTGGGCAAAACAAAAATTTGCTCAATGACAATCAAAATGGCAACACAGTACTGCTTTCATGCTTGCTCACCCCCCTGCCCCAGCAGTAGGGCTGGTGGAAACAGCTGCAGTATAAGAGGAGATAGAGTGGAAAACTGCACGTCCTGGGTGCAGAGTGGCAACAGCAGCAGCAAACCCTCAGGTCCGATCACACGCCAATGGGCACCACCGCCAGCTCAACGGACCATGGTGAAGTTAGCACAGCATCTGATCTCAGGGACGGGGGCACCCATGGAGCCACAGCAGCTCATCCTGCCCTGTGCAGCTCCCCTGATGAGATGGATCACTGCCAGTCCGGGGGAGAGATGCGCTCCCCAGCTAGGGTGACCAGATCCAGATGTCCTGATTTTATAGGGCCAGTCTCGATATTTGGGGCTTTGTCTTATATAGGCACCAATTACCCCCACCCACCTAGGGTGGACCAGACAGCAAGTTGAAAAATCAGGATGGGAGGTGGGGGGCAATAGGAGCCTATAAAGAAAAAAGACCCAAAAATTGGACTGTCCCTATAAAAGTGGGACATCTGCTCACCCTATCCCAACCCCCTGTCCTGATTTTTCGCACATGCTATCTGCTATCCCCAGCCCAGCCGTGTGTGACCATTCCAATCCTGGCTGCCTGCGAGGAAGTGAGTTACTTTCACTGTCATTCCTCAGCAGTAGGCAGCCAGCCTCACCTCCCCCAGCACCTCACCCAACACAGCCCTGACAGCCCTCACACCGGAGGGAAAGAGTCACACTCACAGGTGAGCATAGGCGGCAGGTTTGTATAATTTTTGGTGTGCCAAAATGTTGGTGCCCCGCCCCCACCCTCCCCCGCTGTCGCCCTGTAAGCCAATATAAAATGAAGCTACAATGCGTCCGCACCAACAAGATTACAAGGGTCAATTAAAAGTGGAAAAGTCAGAAGCAGCACGTGCCTGCTTCAATATACGTATTATATTTGTTGCACTTGTTGTGAAAAAAGTGGGAATGTTCTTAATGTTTTCTCTGAATACTCTGTGGGTGCCTCAGTTTCCCCTGCAGGTGCCAATTGAAGGTGCTGAGGACAAAGAGATCAGAAAAGATCCAGAAGAGACACAAAAGGCTAGAGGAGGGAGTGTCAGTTTGGAGCTGGCTGGGGAAATGGGGAGAGTCCCAGAACTTGGGTCTGGCTCCCCACCCTCCAAGATGGACTGACTGAGGGGTCCTGTTTTCTTGTACCTACAAGCTTTATTTTAGACTGTGATCCTGTCGTCTAATAAACCTTCTGTTTTATTGGCTGGCTGAGTTGGGGTGCAGGGACCTCTGGTTGCCCAGGACCTGCCTGGGCACACTCGCTGCGGAAAGTGCACAGTGTGGAAGGCATGCTGAATGCTCTGAGGTCAGACCCAGGAAGGTGTAAGCGTCTGCCTCCGGAGACAGTATACTCAGAGAGAAAAGGCTCCCCCAGAGTCCTGACTGGCTTTGTATGGAGTAGTTCCAAAGCACCCAGCATCCCTCTTCCACACCATGCACTTCCCGGAAGTCCAAACAGGCACTGACACTCTCTCTCTGGCCTTTGTCTCTTTTCCAGGCATTAGAGAGGCCACCTGATCTCTTTGTCTCCAACACCTTCAGTTGGCACCTTGCAGGAGAGCGACCCAGGCCATCAGTTGCCTGGAGACAGGGTTTCGCGCCGTTCTCTGTGCAGAAACGGCATCATATTGGCACTGTAGGGCTCTACAACAATCACACACCCTTATCCCACTATCTAGATCCTGAGAAATGCATAGGGGAAACTGAGGCACCCACACAGTAGTCAGAGAAAACCCATTAAGAACATTCCCACTTTATAACACCTGTATACTTTAAAGGGTGTAAAATAATCAAGTATTGTGCTAAACACAATGATAATCCAAATGACCACCGAATTTAAGTTGCACGTTTTTCCCCTCAAATGAGGGCTCTGGGATGGGGCTGGAGATGAGAGGTTCACATTGCAGCAGGGTGCTCTCAGGGTTGGGTGCAGGCTTTCTGGGGTGGGCAGGGCTGGGATAAGGAACTGGGATGCAGACAGGCTGCCCCAGGGGTAGGGCCAGAGAGGACTCTCCCCCCCCTTACTGGCAGAAGCAAGCTCCAGGGGAGGGACCCCTCCTCTCTCCCTCTATCCCCTCCCCCAGTGCCTCCCAGGGGCAGGGCAGGGGGTTGCTGCTTGCCACTGATTTCCCACGCATGGTAGTCTTAGGCAAAAGCAGCATAAACAAAGGAGAGAGGCACTGGCTGTTTTTCTTTCAGGCAGGAGCAGCTCCGAGGGGGGGCAGAGGAGAAACCCAGCTCCAAATATTGGTGGAGCACAGCCCCAGCCTTGAATATTCCTGTGCTTGAGCACCTCGAAGCCCAGCCCCTGCAAGTGAGTTCCTTCCCCCACCCCTTCCCAGAGACTTCCCAGCAGCCCCTCCCTCAGACTGTGCTGCATTCGGCTCTCTCTAGGACCCAGCAGCCCTGCTCTTACATGCTCCACTGCTTCCCGTCTGTCTGGGCTCCCGGCAGAGCGGTGCCCCCAGGCAGAGTGGGGCCCTACGCGGCTGCCTGTTCTGCCTATGGCTAAGGACGGCCCTGCATGCATCCGATGAAGTGGGTGCTTAAACCCAAATAAATGTGTTAGCCTCTAAGGTCCCACAAGGACTCCTCATTCTTTGTGCTGATACAGACTATCACAGCTACCACTCTGAAACTTGAAATGTGTGTGTATTTTTCTCACTACACCGGTTGCTCTTTCCAGCACAAGCACTGAAATAAGGCAGAATAATCAATGCCTTCACTGCTCCGCAAGGCAGTGAAAACCCGGGATAATCTCACTCCTTTTCTCATCAATCCTAATAGAAGAGAGAAAACCATCCACTCTCCAAAGGTTGCAAAGTTAGCTTTGCAGTATTAATCAATTTCCTCTTCTGGATGCCACCACATTGCAAAACGCTATTGGGCATCACCATACTCCTGCCTCTGATTGCAGTCCCCTCTTCCCCCATCTGCCAAGCCTTTGAGTACAAGGTCAGGAAGAGTTATAGGAAACAGCATTTCTGACAAGGCATGCTGTGGGCTGGAGGTTCTCTGAAATTTCTTAGCAAAAATGGTTGAATCAGTCAATCTGGCTTTATCACTTTGGAGCATCCAAAGACTTGCCTCTGCTCTGCAGCGACATTTTATCTTCAAGGATGCCATGTAATCAGCATCAGACAGACCTCTGCATATTTATACCTAGATAATGAAAAAGCTTGTTATTCTTATTTATTATTTATATTTATTACTGTAGCCCCGAGAGTGCCCAGCTGAAACTGGGGCCCCATTGTGCCAAGGCCTGTGCAAACACATAGCAAGAAAAATTTACAATCTAAATAAACAAGACCGACAAGGTGGCTGGCGGGGGCAAAAGAACGAGCGGCTCAGAGATGTGTGAGTGGCAAACCAACGGACACACAGCAGGTCAGTGGGAGAGATGGGCATAAAACCCAAATCTCCTGACTCTGAGTCTTATGGTTCTATCTGCTAGCCCCAACACCAAATTGCACCAAAATTGCAAATTTGCTGTCTTTTCCAACCTAATTGTGGAGGACACAGCATTCAGCCATCTGAACTTATAAGTAATACTACCCAGTACTTTCTAAGCAGGTAGCATCAGCACCCTGCTCCTCACAAAGCATATATACTCAAGAGAAGGTTCAAACACACCATCTTCCTGAGGTTTGGCATTACTGTTGATTTACACATCACTACAATATAAGATTCAGCCTTGATTATTCTCAGTGTTTCTCCGCCCTCTACCTCCAGTCACTGTTTCTAATTGCCTCTGCCTCAGTGACACTCCAACCCCTCTAATATTCCTAGGGCCTGATTCTGAGATCCTTACACCAGCATAACTCCACTGACTTCAACAGACTTACTCTTGAGTCCCACCTGGATAGCTTACATGAGAGTCAGGCCCCTAGACTGAAGCTAATTGGACACACCTCACCTTACCTAAGTCACTACACAAACACACCTCTGCCTCGCTATGCAGTGCTGGACCCCTGACACAGAGATAACTCAGCAGAATAGCCCTCTAACCTCGTGCAGACACCTAGATTCTACCGCCCTGTTTCACAGCTATGAACTGCTTAAAAGGAGACCACTCCCCAGCTCCTGACTTCACCTTCCAGACACACACCTGTCTGCACTGGGCCTTAAGGAGAGTAGAAGTCTGAGAATTATCCATGTGTGAACTAGAGTGTCTTTCTAAGTATTCAAGGATCTGATGGATTGGCTGACCACGGATGTAGAAGGTGTTAATGGGTGAATAGTTTGATTTTTCATTTGCTTTATGAAGTATTACCTTTTCCACCACACACTCCTTCCCTGTAGTACCCAGGCCCTAAGGGTTGTTGTTTTCACATCCTGACTGGCTCCTTGTTTCCTTAGAGCATAGTGTGTATTGAAATTGTTCTCATAGGCCACTTTGTACAACCTAGAGACACCGTACAGCCAGAGCACTGATTGATTATATCAGATACAGTTGCCATTAAACAGATAATTCCACAAAGTAACTCAACATCATCCCATCCTAACAACCCAGCTGCTTTCTACACATTGGCTAGTGCCAGGTAACAGAATAGTGCTTACATTCCTATGCAGTGTTTTCCATCCATTGATCTCAAACACTTTACAATGGTAAAGCATTATTATCCACAATTTCACCGACAAGGGCACGGAGGGGTTAAGGGACTTGCCCACAGTAAAACACCAAGCCTGTGGCAGAGCCAGGAGTAGCAGTCAGGAGTCCCAACCCCTATTCCAATGGGCCGTGCTATCTCTTCTGTTAAGTAATTGCCTGTTTGCACAATACTTTGAAAATGGAACATGCTTTCCTACAGCTTCAGTTGTTAGCACATTAGATTAGCTGCTATTGATCAACAGTAAAAAGGACAATCTGCCCAACAAAGCCATATTTTTCAAGACAAAATATATAATTTTGAAAGGGCCTGCTAATATCTCCCCATTGTTTACCCTTTTTTTGGGGTCCCAACCAATCCCAGCAGTGACCCTTCTTCCAGATGAGGGCTGAAGGTGACCCGTTAGAGCTGATGTAGAAAACAGCCAGGGGAAACCATTTGCAGTGCACAAGAAGTTTTATTGGTCTTCCAAAATTCAGGAACTATTCTACCTATTCTTGAATGCCATCTGCTGGCACCTTATCTATGAACTATTTACATATATGCAGATACAGCAGTCCTGTAATAAACCCATCAATGTCACTGAGAATCAAAGGAAGGTTGCTCTAGAGAAATGCATGATGCGCCCTCTCTTCAGGGACTAATAATGCTGCTTTGGGAGACTCCTTGGCCAGGACTGGTCTAACTGTCTGAGAAATGCGTCCTTTCTCTGTACAAAAGCTAGATATTCTGCCTCTAGTTAGCTGGCTGACATTTGCACTGGCAGTTCTCTCTGCTGAAGACCCTGCCATCCAGAAGGCAATTTTATTTCTCATTCTTGGCGGCTTTCACTCATGCAGATTTTCTGAGCCAGCATTCTCTCTCTCTTTGTAGTAATATTCTCCTGAGAGCCTTTGTTCTGAGGCGGTTTAATATGGCTTTGCAGCACAGACCAGCAAACCAGGGTGGACTGGGAGTGAAATTCAGGGAAATTGCAGGCTTCTTCACTCATATTATCTTAACCTCTAGGTCAGAGGAAAATCAAGGCAAGTGACAATCATATTAACAGAACTGGATTTTTTAGAAAACTTCTGCCACATGGCAAGGGAATTAGAGACATTTTTAAAAGTTGCCAAAAAAAACAGAAGGACAAACAAAGTTATCCTGGAAAGGATAAAAGTAAAATAATTTCAGCTGTACTTGTCTGGATCAAGGAAAATAAACAGGAAAATTTCCATTAGGCTTACATAAAATGAAGAAGCTCTCAGGATTACATGGATTCAAACCCAAAAAATATTAATACCTCTTATCTGTCTGTGCAATTGATTTACTTTAGGGTTCTCATATTTGATCTAGTTATTTCTTGCAGTAGCTGCCACCTGGTATACCTTTTCTGAATATGGATGTAAGTAGCTGTAAGCATGCAAATTGCTTCCCAGAACACAGGGAACTCTGTCACATGAAATTACTCCACAGTTTAATGATGTGCTGATATGCCTCAGCAGCATGTCAATGAACATGGCAATAAATGTGCTGCCACTAAAATACTCCAAGCCCCATACAGCAAGCAAAAACCTGAGTCTCCTCACATGCCATGAACAAGTTAGTTGCCTGGTCCATTCCAGCCTTTATTACTAAACTATATTAATTCCCCCATCCCAGGGCCGCCCAGAGGATTCAGGGAGTCTGGGGCAAAGCAATTTCGGGGGGCCCCTTCCATTAAAAAAGTTGCAATACTATAGAATACTATACTCCTGTGGAGGCCCCTGCGGGGCCCGGGGCAAATTGCCCCACTTCCCCACCCCGCCCGTCCGTGCAGCCTTGCCCCATCCATCTTACCCTGCTACTAACTGCTGCTGCATCTGATTTCTCCCCTGGCCAGAAGAACCACCATTAACACTGCTCTGCTCTCATTTGGCCAGCTCGGATTGCTGAAGGGCAGTAAGATCCAATTCCCATCTCCTTTTCCTCCTGCAAATCACAGACCAAGCACATCACTTGCTGAACCACATTAGCCAGAGAGAAGGACATCCATTGCCATTACTTATTTCAAGGGTCCAATAGGTCACGAAGAAGCAAGGCAGCTGCTTCTACTGCTGCTTCAGAGTGAATACAACATACAGGTGTATGGGTACCGCTGCCTTCTGCTAAATAGAATCAGAACTCTCTAGTTGTTGTGATGCCCTCTAGTCTAGTGGATGGCATCCAGAAAACATAAAACCTCCATTTACTGACTTCTCTACTACTGAAGATGGAGATCTTTATTCTGAACCAAAAGGTCCCCAAGTCCTATTCTTCATGCAGTCTATGAGCTGTTTAGCTGGCAACCCTGATCTGTGCATAATTACAGATTTCAAGTATCAGAGGGGTAGCCATGTTAGTCTGGATCTGTAAAAGCAGCAAAGAATCCTGTGGCACCTTATAGACTAACAGATGTTTTGGAGCATGAGCTTTCGTGGGTGAATACCCACTTCGTCAGATGCATGTATTCACCCACGAAAGCTCATGCTCCAAAATGTCTGTTAGTCTATAAGATGCCACAGGATTCTTTGCTGCTATTACAGATTTGTTACACTAGCCAGATAGCTGAATGTAAATGAGCCAGTTTCTATGCAATAAAAGGTACATTTTCAGCCCACAATCTCTGGATCTAGATCCCAAGGCACCTCACTAAAAACCTGCCCTAGAATGTAGACTACTGAATTTCCCATTGAACTTTTGTTCCAGGACTAGTTTACTTTGCATTCAGAAATATTTTGAGTGCAATCCCCAAACTGTTCCATATTACAGGACTCAGTGAACAGCTGTCAAGAAGCCAACAACTGGTGATTTTTCACACTGTTAGCACCAGACAGTTGGGTGCCTGGAAATGCCGTTTAAAGCTTAATCCACAAAATCATCTAACTGAGGATTTTGCAAGATTATGAATAAACATTATGCTACTAAGTAGCTGAACTCCAGAAATAAGAGCAGAGCGATATAGTTACTTGTATCTGCCATTAGCCAGGAGAAAAGGAGTGTGACAATGGCAAGCGGGGCTTCTAATGTCACAGACACAAGAGCATCTAAGCACACACACAAATACTTGAAAGAAAAAAAAAGGTAAAAAGTAACTCAAACTTCCCAGCACTTTCTTTGCAAAGGCTTGGAGCTGAATCCAGAATAGAAAGGAGTAACATGAAATAACATGGCAGAGGTGCAATATCAAACAGCTTAAGTAATTTGCTATGGAAAATTTAGAGGGCATCTTTATGAGGGCAAGATAAAATGGAAGTGCTAATACCATCCTCTCCAGCAGGCAGACAGGAAGATACTAAGTCATAGGCTATGCTGGATTATCTTCTCTGTCACATATCATGATTGCACTTAGGAGGCAGACTAAAGCGATCTATATCATAGTGTACTCTAGTGGGTAAGGGCTCAATTCTGGAAGGTGCTAAGCACTCTGACTGGATCAAGCTAAGCACTTCAGCATGTGATCCATTCTCAGCTTATAAATAGACCCATAGGGTGACATCCTGGCCTCACTGAAATCAAGGGCATAACTCCCATTTAATTCAGTGGGGCCAGAATTTCACCAGTTGACTTCAACAGAACCTCACACATGCTTAAGCGCTTTGCTGGATCAGGCTAGAGCGCTCAGCCCCTTGAAGAATCAAGCATTGGGGTAAAGAACAAGGAGTCAACATGCCTCGATTCTATTTTCAGCTCTGTGACCGACTACTTCTGTGACATTAGTCAAGTCACTTGAGCTAAGTAAGTCACCTGAGTTTCACAGGGGCTGAGAATCTGCAGTCTCCGTTGAATTCAATAGCCACTGCAGGCATTCAGCATCTCCAGAAATCAGGACAATTATGTTTAGGTGCCTACCTTTCGACTCTCAAGTTTAATTTAAAAAAAACAAAAAACAAAACAAAAAAAACAACCTCCAGGTTCTTAAACCTTGATCCAGCAAAACACTTAACCACATGCTTAACTTTAAGCATGTGAGTATTCTCACCAAAGCCAATGTGCTTAAAGTTAAGCGTATGCTAAAGTGCTTTGCTGGATCAGAATCTTTGTTCCTATACATGAAATTGGGATAATAATACTTACCTACCTCACATGGTTTTGTGACACGTAATACTTTGTGAAGCCCCCTGATGAAAGTGCAAACAATTATCTAATACAGAACCACTTAAGGGATTTTATAACATGTCCAAGATGTTAACTATTTACCTTTGTGTAAATATTTCAAAACAGGAAACTTCCAGAAATGTTTTGCTGCGATCTCTCCACTCATCTCTTTATTGATGGTTTCCTTCTGGAAGACATGGGCTGATCGTAGCTCCTACGTCATCCTGATGAAGTCACTGGAGGGAGAGCTGACATACACTATCTCCCCTTCCCTGAGGGACTATCTATCTTAGATATAGCCATAGCTAGCCAATATAGCTCGTAATCTATGAGTAACTTTGGGTCCACCTGGATCCTGGATGTCTAGGTGATATGAAGTATACCGTACTTGGTTCCATCTGTTGATGTCTAGGAGGCTGGAACAGTTCCTCTTTGATTCTGAGCTATCCACAGAGATCCACACCACTGTACGTCAGTGCTAGGACTACTGTGATGTCCTCCAGTCAGGGCTACCCTCAAAAGATAAGAGATGGGGTGCTCTGTTTCTGGGTTAAGTGGTATGTATTCCTAATGGGTTACAGCGGCTCTATGCTCTGATCTGGTTACTAAGGACCTAGTCAAGCAAAGCACTTAAGCATGTACTTAGAATTAAGCACACAAAGTGTCATTAAAGTTAATGGGACTCAAGCTACAGTCATTTCCAAGGGTGGATCAAGGCTTTGGTTACTATCTATAAATAACTAAATGAACTCAGACCCAGTTACCACCTCTCTCTTATTGCAGGCATTGTGCTTGGCTGGGCCTCCATCATAGTTTGTTTCCTGAACGTAGACCCACCATATCTGGCAGCACGTCATCCTCAGAGGGGAGAACACACCTCTTGAACCTGCTCGGACCAGCTTGGTGGGATTTAGAACACATCAAGAGCACAGATCTACTTGAGAGATTTTTGTACTAGTGTAGCTACACTGATCTGGCTGAACTGGTACCAACCCCTTGCGCACACTCACTGCACTGGTGTAAAATGGAATTTGCACTTGTGCAAACTCAAAGTGTCAAACTAGTCACATCAACACTAAAATCTCCAATGTGGACAATCTCTAAGACATATTTGTTTGGTCAAGCTCTTGACTGACCGTTAGTAATATTAGGAATAGAGTGCTTTTTTAGAGAACAGCATGGGGTAGAGTAGGGAGCAAGGCTCCTGCAATGAGTATAGATAAAAATTATAATAAATATTGACCAAAAATCAATACTTAGTTGGGAAAGAAATAGACAAATCATGCTGTTTTTTTGACATGATACCTCACATTGTATCATGAGACTCTACAGAATGGAACAATTAAAATAAAATAACTACACTGGTTCAATAGTCACTGTTTTTAAATGCTTAATGCACCTTTTTGCTTACAAATAAAATGAAACAAAAACAACAAGGTACCTTCAACCCTTATTTATTGACTCCAGCCAGAACTTTCAGCGAGGATCAGTAATCACAACTGGGGTCCAATTTTCAAAACCACTCACTCCCAGCAATGTTCTTCACCATTTCATTTGAAAAAGCAAACTACAAACCTGCTTATTTTATACTTGAGTAGCCTACCCTATACTTAGCAGCCTACAGTCCTATGAATTTATGATAATTTAAAAATATCAGGTACTACCATGACATAGTCTGTCTTTTTAATCCTGAATTACTAACCTAGTATTATTATTATTAACCTGCATTAACCTTATTAATATGCTTCCTTTAAAGGTCAGCAGTAAAGGGGAATGTCAACTGGGCTCTGCTACAGTGAAATATTTTATACTAACATAAGCCTATTCCAAAAGCTATGCCCTATCTAGGTTAAAGAGTAATAGCATTTTTATCTCATCCGATATTTCTTTCCCCAGGCAGTAATTTGTTGGGATTCAAAAGACAAAGAAGATCACCCTGCAAATTTGGGTTTACTTTTGGTTGTGTTTGTCTGATTGCAAATGTTGATATTAGACTGGAGGTGAATGGAAGCAATTTAAGGCAACTTTTTTTTTTTTGCATGCTTCCAACCTCTAGTTAAGAGCTTTGTTCACCTATAGTAACTACTTTCTTCTGACAGAGATAGAAGGATATCTTCATCTGGGAAATTTTTTGTGGAACATTAGATTCTGAACAAAAACACATTATAATCTACAGGAATACTCCAGGAATATTCCAAACTGTTTGCAGGTGGCTATGGTTTAAGAAACATTCAACACAAAAGACAAAATATTATCCTACCAGTACATGCACTAGAAGACTGAAGTCTCTTTTTCCACCACATTGCAATTTATCTGACACAGGTCTTATCCACTCCCTTAATTCAGGACTCGGGTGCTGAGCAGATTGTTTAACCAAACCACTTAAGAAGGGAAGCTCTCTTCCTGTTATCTCAGGTGTGGCTTTGTCAGCAAAGGAGCTTGAATGATCCAGCCAGGACAGAAGTCAAGATGTACCAGCTATCACTTCTGGTATTTAAGTGCAAGCGTCAGCCAACTGAGAGCCCTTTCAGACTTAATGACTGCTTTAAATAAATATGAAGCCTGCAAGGACCTATCAACCTCTGCTAGATGGAGGGAAGATGATAAAGGTGAAAACTAAGAGGAATCACTAATGGCATTATGTACAGAGATTCTGTCCTTTCCCCCTACCTTCTCCTTCATCTATGCTTTACATTAGCTGCTTTAAGCAACAAAGAATCCTGTGGCACCTTATAGACTAACAGAATATTGGAGCATAAGCTTTCGTGGGTGAATACCCACTTTGTCAGACACATTTACCCACAAAAGCTTATGCTCCAACACTTCAGTTAGTCTATAAGGAGCCACAGGACTCTTTGTTGCTTTTTACAGCTCCAGACTAACACGCTACCCCTCTAATAATTAGCTGCTTTGTAAAAGTTCACTAAAGGGGAACTTCAGTATCATTAATATACAGCGGGGTGGGGGGGGAGGTTTGCTGAATGGATGGAGCTTTTTTAACAAGGGGAAATTCGGGTTTTTAATGTCACTACAGAGAGGCAAAAGGATTCTATCAAAATAAAAATCAAAGATCTGTTTGAAAAATCCTTACCTATATCACTAAGAACATCTAGATTTTTAAAATGGAGAGAGCTGTAAGAAGCTGTTTTGCAATTCAGCCCAGGGCCGGTGCAACCATTTAGGCAAACTAGGTGGCCGCCTAGGGCGCCCAGTGGTTGGGGGCACCTAAAAGTCCCCTCAGGTGAGGAGATGGAGTGGAGGTGAGCTGGGTGGGGAGGCGCGCGGGGAGGGCTGCCCGCAGTAAACAGTAGTTGGGGGTGTCACAGGGGAATAGCATCCCTACCCCAGCTACCTCCACTCTGTACCGCCTTCGCTGACACACAAGCCAGCGTCTTAAATCTCCTCCATCAGCGCTGCAAGCCTGAGCCGAGAGGAGAATCAAGAGCACGCCAGCATGCTCACCGCTGGCCGGAGGAGCGGAAACTCTGAGGTAGTCTGGGGCGGGCTACACCCAGGCCGGGTAGCTGCATGTGGTGGGGGGAGGAGAGGGGGGGAAGTCTGCCTAGGAGGGTTACGCTGCTGTAGAATGGGGGGAGAGAGGGGGGAAGTCTCCCAGCGCACGCGTATTACTGCCATCACCGGGATACTCTCCCTGGGCAGGTCAGATTGCCTGATGGGGATGGCGGGAGAGAGTTAGATGTCACGGGGGGGGGGCTCCCGAGTCAGATGCTGAGTTATGAGCTTGCCTAACGGGGGTGGGGCGGAGGTTAGCTGGGTGGGGGGTGCAAGGTGGAAGTTTCGCCTAGGGCACGAAACTTCCTTGCACCAGTCCTGATTCAGCCTGTATGGTCTTGCACATTTCCCTCCGTCTGGGCACTGAACTATCATTTCTACTTTCCAATATAAGCAGTAGGCAGTGGTTCACCCATGGTTCTCCCATTCTGTAAACCCCACAGAAAAAGACCATCTCATAGGCTCACCTTCCCTTCCCAAGCACCTCCTACCTGGGCAGCAGAACAAAGATGGATTTTCAGAAAAGCGCTCCACATTGGCTTAACTTTGTTCCCACTGGAGTCAATGGACACTGTACAACTGATTCTAATTGGAGCAAAGTTAGGTGAGTGCTGAAGACCTTAGAAAAATCTCACACGGAATCTTTGGAGAAATACGAATTATGGACAACTCAGAATCCAAGAACTCCACTTTTGATACAATGCTGGTCTGTCTAGTTCCACACCCTAGCCAAGTAGGGTGGTGCTTACATTTAAAAAGTGTTTTCACTGACATTAAAAATAGCATGAAAAGCATTATTTCCATTAAGTCAACTTCATCATTGGCATAACACCGCTATAAACCACTGGAGTTACACTAGAAATGAATTGGGACCATTAGGTTTTCTTTAAAAAAAATAAATAAAAAAAATAAAAAAATCTCTGAAGAACTACGTTTTGGGCTTAAAACCATTTGATATCATCTGTATAAGTCTCTGATTTTTCAACCCTATGCCAAGGATATTTAAAGCAGCCTTAATACTTTGTGCTTCATCCAAGAATCTTAAATGTAATTCACAAATCTTTTAAAAATCTATAGAGCACCACTCACAGTATCTAGGTACATTAATGAAGTAAACTGCACAACATTCCTGTGAGATCAGTTTTACTATCCTCATTTTATAGCTGCGGGAAATCCACACCACTCTGATGTTCCCCTGGTGTTATCTGGACCAGTGATCTGCTAGGTCACTCCAAACCTGTACTGTTCCCACACAGCCTCCAGCATGTAAGCCGCTACCAGCTACGTGACTGAGCACTTTTGGCCAGTCACTGCTTGGATTGTGCAACCGAATGACAATAGCCAATATCTCTGGTCCCAGACACAACTCTAGAAACATCCATCTTGCAGTGTCCAGTTATTCCCGCTGGACGCTAAAAGCTGATACAAGTTCGTCAATTTAACAAAGAAATTGATAAGTACCAGGCTTGTTATCTCAAGGGGAGTCTCTGACATGCTTCAAACCACATACACAGCTTCAGGTAGAATAAACAAACATATTTATTAACTACAAAAGATAGATTTTAAGTGATTATAAGTCAAAGCACAACAAGTCAGATTTGGTCAAATGAAATAAAAGCAAAACACATTCTAAGCTGATCTTAACACTTTCAGTGCCCTTACAAACTTAGATGCTTCTCACCACAGGCCGGCTGGTTGGCCTTCAGCCCAACTCTCCCTTTTGATCAGCACTTCAGTCACTTGGTGGTAGTGTCTGTAGATGGAGGTGGAAGAGAGAGAGCATGGCAAATGTCTCTCCCTTTTATCATGTTCTTTCTTCTCTCTTGGCTTTGCTCCCCCCACCTCAGAGTCAGGTAAGCATTACTTCATCCTAGTCCCAAACTGACCAAGGGTAAGGGGGTGACTCACTTGAGAGTCCAACAGATACCTTGTTCCTGTGAGGCTGAGCTGGGTTTGTCCCATACATGTCCTGATGAGGTGTGAACTGCCCCTCTGCTCCTGGAGAGTTTTGCCCAGGCTTGTTTTAACCCATGAGGACACATTTTCAGCCTCATAACTAGATATTTGAAATTACAACCTATAAAATTACTATAACAACAATGCTCAGTGCATCATGAGCCTTCCGAAGACACGCAACATGACAAACTTTGCATTGGATACCACACAATCATATTATAAGGATGAACATGAGGGTGCAGGGTGTTCCCCCAAGGTACAGAGTGTCACAGCAGGGTTGGGGTTAAAGTTTCTTCAAGAGATTTCTTCATTTAAGACACTATGGAGAAAGATCTATGCCTCTGTGAAGTTTAGTATTTGCTACCAGAGCTATGCATGTTACATGCTATTTAGTTATTGCTGTTTCCATAGGAAAGTTTCTAAAATCTGCACAGAGGATAATATTATAATATACCTTATCTTTGTAAGTGCTACAGGAGAAGAGATTGCTATTTGCATCTGCAGCTGGCATAGGAGGACCTACTTCTGATTTGGAAGCAGGGCTGGCTCTAGCAATTTCGCCACCCCAAGCACTTCAAACTTCTGAAAACTAGGAAATGCACAATTAAGGTTGCTCATGCAACCTTAACTCTGCCCTCTTTCAGCATGCCCCAATACACCTCACGAACACATATACCTTTACTCTGCTAACCCCACAGTTACTGAACTGTACAAGCTCTTTTATAACCCATTTACTCTCATCTCCAGGACTCCATCTAACACTATTAAAGGACAAAATGGGGAAGAAGAAAAAAAGGATTGTGCTCTTTTCTATTTCCTCCTGGATGAGGCAGTCACCAGTGGCAATTATTTGCATACACTCTTATCATAAGCCTTTCTCCCAAATCTGGACCTTAGCCTCCAAAATCTGGGTGCTTGTATGAAACTCCCCCAAGCTTATTACCAGCT
>NC_133774.1:13849948-13862598 GCF_003597395.2 Chelonoidis abingdonii
CATTCTGGACTCCACAACTCCAAAGCGAGTTCCTTTGGACTCGACATGGCGAGCCGCGGACATCGATCCCGCGCGGTGAAGACGGGTGAGTAAATCGATTTTAGATATTCGACTTCAGCTACGTTATTCACGTAACTGAAATTGCGTATCTAAAATCGATTTTACCCCATAGTGTAGACCAGCCCTAAGGGAGTTGTAAAAGGCTGAGATATGACTCTTAAGTTTACATGTGTGGTATTCTTTCTGGGGAGTTGACTAAGTGTGTGAGTGTACACCAGAATCTGGAACCTCCTGAATCTTACAGTGCCAAGAGCAGAGCTTAATTTGTGCCAGGGCTTGCCTTTTGGCTTGGCAATTAATAGCCCCAGCACCTCTAGGCTTACCACATCAATTATGAAAGGAAAAAAATTGCTTGAGCCCCTGCACCTAATTGCTTGAGCCCTGGCATCTCTTCCACTCTTCTACCCCCTCATACCTCTCCCCTCCCAGGAAGCATTCCCAGATCTAATTTTCCCCCCAAAAAGACTTTTATTACATTCCCCAGAAAATAAAATTGCCACCCACGACTCAAAGATTGTAGCAACCTCCAGTTACAGTTCAAAACCCCCTTTGTGATTAACTTAGATCTCTATAATCAACATGTCAGACTCCTTTGAAATTTGGAGTGCCGCAGGAGGGTGCGTGATAGGGTTAGTAACCCGAATTTGGGGTCATTTGAACTAGGGGTTGCAGAGATATAAACCCAGAAAAGAATAATCATTTTTCCAAATATTTCTAGGTGGGTTTTTTTGTTCAGAGATAGAAGTCAATTTATTGATGTGATGCAGGTCAAAATGGTCTCAGTCTGTTGAGTTTTACCGAAGGCAGTGTGTGACACCCACTAAATCTGCAGGGGATGCAAATTGAGAGTGATATTTAAGAAAATGTGCACTTTTACAGTGCTCATGTGCCAATACAGAAAAACAGCTAGAGGGTTCCATTCCCACTATTTTATATGCTTTAAAGTGCAACCCTTTCAAGTACTCTAAAATCTGACCTGTTAATTTGGATTGCTTTGAAATTTGTGGCTCAAGGGGGTTTAGGGTAGTGTTATTTATCAAAATTTGGGGTCATTTAACCGAGAGGGTTGAGTTTCATCCCCTCCATCCCTCCAAAAATGTTTTTTCTCCTGCTTTGTGCTGTTAAACTGAGGTACTAATGACTGGATGGCTCAGAGACCTCATTGAAACTGATGGCTGTGAACTCATCCTTCAGTTGACATAACAAGTAGAAAGTTGCCCTTGAAACAGAAGACATGACATAAGCTTAACTACAGTGGAGCTGCTGTACCATTAAAATCAAGACATATTTTGAAGAGGTGTTATTGTTCCTTCAAAAAAAAAAAAAGACAACTATTCCAGAGACACTTTACCATAATGGGCTCTCATTTTAGAAAAGAGGAAGCCAAGTGGGGACATGATAGACATCTACAAAATCATGAACAGTGTGGAGAATGTGAACAGGGAAGCGTTATTTACCCCTTCACAACAATCTGGGGTCACCCAATGAAATTAATAGGCAGCAGGCTTAAAACAAACAAAAGGAAGTGCTTCTTCACACAAAGCACAGTCAACCTATGGAACTGGTTGCCAGGGGGTGTTGTGAAGGCCAAAATTATAACTGGGTTCAAAAAAGAATTAGATAATTTCATGGAGGATAGGTCCATCAATGGCTATTAGCCAAGATGATAACGGATTCAAGCTGCTCTGGGTGTTCGTAAACCTCTGACTGCCAGAGCCTGGGATTGGACAACTAGACATTATTGATCATACAATAATTGCCTTCTTCTGTTCATTCCCTCTGAAATATCTGGCACTGGCGATTGTTGGAAGAAAGGATACTGGGCCAGATGGACCCTGGCCTAACCCAGTAAGGCCATTCTTATGTTCTTATTTTATGCTCAGCAACTGCCAGGAAATATTACTGTACAGCAGGATGATGCCCCCTGTCAACTCCGTTAGGGAGCCACCGTTTAGTGCCCACTGGCTTGCAATATGCTATAGGCCTGTGTTCAGTTTGTCCCTAGAAGGTGCTGCTGAAGAACGCAATGTTTTATAAAAATCAGATCCCAATCATTTTACATCTACTGTACAATATGCATGATTATGAACACAGAGACCTATTGTATGTACACCACTGCACTTTCGTTACACATATTTAAAGGCTCAAGTACTTAACTGGCAACAGACTATTCCCCCCAGTTTCAAAAGTGCAGAGCACTCTGCAGCTTCCCAAAATTAAAGGCCACTATTGAAAATGTGGACCTCTGCCCTTATAGCATAACAGAAGCTGTACATTTCTATAGCACAGCTGACGTCTAGTATAACAGTGCTTGCAGCCCTGGACATTAACCTTTAAATACTTACCCTAATTAATAAATAAAGCAAGGAGATGCCTATTTTTAGGCAGTGCACTGGTGGTGACCTGACTGCCAATTAAGGTTCACAATAACAAGTCTTGTTCACAAAGGGAAACCTGACCCTGAACCTTTCTGATTTTTCTTTATTAAAATGTAAAAAGAAACTAGTCAGGATTCACTTGTGCTGGCAGAAGGAGGTGCAAATTACAATTTCCCATGCCAGCCTGGTCAATGCCGTCCGCAGGGGAACTCACCCCTGGGGAACACTGGCAACATTTTTAACACTACCCTCCCCTAAAAGTTCAACCATGCTGGGCAGCTTGGGGTTCTGCAGAGGTTTCCACAGTCTCCTCCCACCAGAGACTACTGACTTCATGTGTCAAATCAGCACATCCCAGGACATCTTTAAGGGCGCTAGAACAATGTTCACATTGCGGGTGCTGAAAGCCGTCGCTCAAAACTGTAAACCCTGTATGTGATTCGGCTGCTATTACTACTTCAAGTCAGGGGGTATGGACAGCAGTTCTGCTCTCAGCGACTGCGATATGAGTGGTCATAGCTGGTGGTTGGAGCATGCCTACTGATTAGAGCAGGCATCGGTAGCCAGGAATCAGCGCCCAGGGTCAGAGTCAGAGGTCAGGAATCAGCACTGAGAGTCAGAACCCAGTTACCTGGAGCAAGGCAAGGCAGGGGCCAAGGCTGGGAACAATCAGGCACAGGCGCTGTCACAGCCATGGGAAAATGCTTTGAGCAGCTGCTAAACTGCATCTGCTGACCTGTCCGCTCAGGTGGCATAGCCAATTACGCAGCCTACTACGGGCCAGCTGTGTGCATTCAGTAGCCCAAAGACTGGCTCTGCCACAGGTCCTAATTCCCAACACCTGAATATCTCTAGTATGCATTTTCCCAATATTTGCACCTGCACTGGCTGCCTCAATACCTATCCTGGCAGCCTTTCCATTGCAGACAGACCTAGCGTGAATCTGCCACACCACATGTCAATGTTAATATTGCAGGAAAAATAAGATGTGACAAACTCAGGAAAGGTAAAGTTAAACTGATTTTTTCTCTTTACTCTCTTCCCTGTAAATAAAAACACAAGGCAAAATGCTGTGAGTCAAGGCTGGCCTCTGACCTTTAGCAATGATGTTATTCCAGCACTAACAGCAGCATTAAAATAAATTGCAGTTGTGTCACCTTCAATAGCAATCTCATCAGCCTTCCCGAGCTAAGTTGGGTGCATATGTGAGAATATCTAATTCAGTATATAAACATGAGAGACCTCCAAGGAACAGCGAGGCACTGCAGAAAATGGTGTTAGTGATTCAATAGGTGGCACTAAATAAGTGGGTAGATTATGGTTTTCCGCCTATACAACTCCCCTTGATTTACTGGAGTCCCAGGAGAAAAGGAAGATGCAGGAGTTCAACACCTCTGAAAGGCTGGCACTTATTTAAGTGCTTAACCTTAGGCATTCAAGTTTCATGACTTTGGCCTAAGTGACTTGCCCAAGATCATTCAGGAATCTGTGGCAGAGCCGATAATAGAATGCCCATTCATTTTCTTGAGACCTGGTGGGTGAGATAATACCTTGTATTGGACCAACTTCTTTTGGTGAGAGAGAGAAGTTTTCGAGCTTACATGGAGCTCTCAAGACCTGAAAAAAGAGCTCAAGCTTTTGAAAAGTTTGAAAGCTTATCTCCCTCACCAACAGAAGTTGGTCCAATGAAAGATATTACCTCACTCACCTTGTCTCTCTAACATCCTGTGACCAACATGACTACAACTACACTGCAAACATTCATTTTCTTAACGATTGTTTCACTTGCTGCTAGTGGTGGTTATGAGTTTGTACAGATCACACTGGAGATTGTTATGATTACTATGTGTGGGGATTGGGAGCGTGCGTGAACACTCTCAGAACAAAACCCTATGAAGTTTATAGTGCAGTTTTAACAAATAAAACCATGTTAGGGAAGACAATACTGAATTTATGCCTTAATTCTGTCACCCAGTTGTGAAGATGGGCCACTCTCTACACACGTGGTCTCATTAAAGTGTGTGTGTGTGTGTGTGCGCGTTTGTGTGTGAGAGAGAGAGAGAGAGAGAGAGAGACAGACAGACAGACAGACATTGTACTCCAGTGGCTGACCTACAAAAAGGCTAAAGGGAGCTGCGACTTGTGGAAGCTCGGAAGTTTGCTCTTAAACTACAGGCTATCGCCGCTTGACTTCTGAGCTGACAGACCAGGTTTCTAGTCCCAGCTGCCCATTTGTTCATGTGTATGATTTATATGCAGTAGTTGTTCCTGTTGTCTCCAGATCATTAATTTATTTTACCACAAAACTAGGCAAGTGTCACAAAATTATGTCCTGAAAAGTCAAGGCTCAATAGGGCAGAAATGTGGTTTAAAGGACACCATCTACATACTCACTTATTCTTAAGGTTTGTTATTTCATAGAATATCAGGATTGGAAGAGACCTCAGGAGGTCATCAAGTCCCACCCCCTGCTCAAAGCAGGATCAATTCCTAACTAAATCATTCCAGCCAGGGCTTTGTCAAGACTGATCTGACAAAACCTCTAAGGAAGGAGATTCCACCACCTCCCTAGGTAACCCATTCTAGTGCTTCACCACTCTCCTAATGAAAAAGTTTTTCCTAATGTCCACCCTAAGCCTCCCCCACTGCAACTTGAGACCATTATTCCTTGTTCTGTCATCTGGTACCACTGAGAACAGTCTAGATTCATCCCTTTTGGCATACCTCCTTGCAGGGTTAGTCATTAAAGGCAGGCTTTAGGAGTACAATCCCGCCCATTCTTCGGCTTTCTTGGTGGCGCACTAACGAATCCCAGTTACTCATTCAATGCCTCGATAGGTTCAGGGTGAGCATACACAGACCGGCCACAATGAGGTCTAGTAATCGCAAGGGTTTTGGTTGCCCTTCCACTAGACTCTTTCATGTTTCCACATCCTTCTTGTTACTGTGGGCCGCAAAAACTGGAAGCACAGTGTACTCAGATGAGACCTCACCATGTCATAATAGAGGGATGATCAGCTCCCCATCTGCGGCATACCCACTTATACAGCCCAAATGCCGTTAGCCTTTTTGGCAACGGGCACACTGTCGACTCATTATCCAGCTTCTCGTCCACTGTAACCCTATGTACTTTTCTGCAGTACTCTGCTAGCCATTCGACCCTAGTCTGTACAGTGCATGGGATTCTTCCATTCCTAAGCAGGACTCTGCACTGCCTTGTTGAACCTCATCAGGTTTCTTTGGCGCCAATCCTCTCATTTGTCTAGGTCCCTCGGTTGTATTCGCTATCCCATCCCTACCTCCAGCATATCTACCACTCCTCCCAGTTTAGTGTCGTCTGCAACTTGCTGAGAGTGCAGTCCACGCCATCCTCCAGATCATTAATGAAGATATTGAATAAAACCGGCCCCGGACCGACCCTTGGGGCACTCCACTTATATTACTGGCTGCCAACAGACATGGAGATCATTGATGACTACCCATTGAGCCCGACGATCTTGCCAACTTCTATCCACCTTATAGTCCATTCATCCAGCCCATACTTCTTTAACTTGCTGGCAAGAATACTGTAGGAGACCGTATCAAAAGCTTTGCTAAAGCCAAGGAACAACATGTCCATGCATTTCCCTCATCCACGGAGCCGCTATCTCCTCATAGAGGCAAAATTAGGTTAGTCAGCATGACCTGCCCTTGGTGAATCCATGCTGACTGTTCCTGATCATTTCCTCTTCTCTAAGTATTTTAGAATTGATTCCTTGAGGACCTGCTCCATGACTTTTCAGGACTGAGGTGAGGCGACTGGCCTGTAGTTCCCCAGATCCTCCTCCTTCCCTTTTTTCAAGATGGGCACTACATTAGCCTTTTTCAGTCATCAGGGAACTCCTCAATCACCATGAGTTTAAAAAGATAATGGTCATGGCTCTGCAATCACCATCGCCAACTCCTTGAGCACCCTTGGATGCAGCACATCCAGCCCAATGGATTTGTGCTCATCCAGCTTTTCTAAATAGTCCCGAACCACTCTTTCTCCACAGAGGCTGGTCACCCCTCCCCATGCTGTGCTGCCCAGTGCAATAGTCTTGGGAGCTGACCTTGTTTGTGAAGGACAGAGGCAAAAAAATCATTGAGTACATTAGCTTTTTCCACAAAAAAAATCCCTTCCTTTTGTTCCCCCCCCCAACTAAAGGGTTGGCCCCTTTACCTTCATTCAGTAAGGGGCCCACACTTTCCTTGACTTTCTTTTTGTTTCTAACACACTTGAAGAAACCCTTCTTGTTACTCTTAACATCTCTTACTAGCTGCAACTCCAAGTGTGATTTGGCCTTCCTGATTTCACTCCTGCATGCCTGAACAATTTTTTTATACTCCTCCCTGGTCATTTGTCCAATCTTCCATTTCTTGTAAGCTTCTTTTTTGCGTTTAAGATCAGCAAGGATTTCACTGTTAAGCCAAGCTGGTCACCTGCCATATTCACTATTCTTTCCACACATCGGGATGGCTTGTTCCTGCAACCTCAATAAGGATTCTTTAAGATACAGCCAGCTCCCCTGGACTCCTTTCCCCCTCATGTTATTTTCCCAGGGGATCCTGCCCATCAGTTCCCTCAGGGAGTCACTGTATTTAAACTGTATTGTTCTCTTATAAGCTTGAGAATAGAGTTCATTCCTTACCAGTTCTGCCTGTTTCCAACCAGTAATTATTGCTTACCTCTTCTGCCACCTTCCCATATCCTATTTTATGTAGAGTGCAAGCCAGCCTTGCTTTGTATTATTTATTATTGTTGTCATTTTTTTTCAGTTAGTAAATCTCCTACTGCTATGTGTTTTTAAGAAGAAACACTCTGATGGGATCCTGAAGCCAATATTTTCAATCAGGAACACCATTTATACTATTTAAGTCTAGTTAGCTCTGCGTCCCAGATTCTACAGCAACCCAGATGGATATGCATAGCCCAGGAATATCACTGTGTCAGTTCACAACAAGAAAAATGTGCATGAACTTGGAAGTTTTCCTGCCTCTCATTCACAGTTTGGAATTAAATAATAGTGTAGTGACCTATGCTTAGATTCCCAGATACAAGCATGACACTAAAGCAGGCAATAAAAATTCATGATGAGTATACAAGCCGACATCTGCTGTACAGAGCAACACATTTCAGTCTAATGTGAAAGGGAACTGCATTATCTATCTTTACATTTCACGTTACAACATGTACAGTTAGATACAGATAACCGGTAGTATGTTAATAAAAGGAATGTATCCCCACCTCGTGATGGACGCAGGGAGTCCTATCCTCCAATTATTATGTCATGTCTCTGTACGTATGTATGTGCTTGCATGAAACATTACCACCAAGAAACTGAACATTGCACACTGGGGTGTACATGGGACAGGCAGGTATTTACCATGAAAGAAATCCTCCTTGCAGAAAGTGCGGCACTGTGCTTACCTGTGTGGTCAGGTTTTCCATCCACAACAGCGAGTCTGCCTTTGCCATTGGGCATAAAGGTGCGACTGAGCTGGCAGTCAGTATGATACAATGACAGCCACTGTCGACATAGGAAGTGCCAAGTCTTCTCACGGCTTGTATTGGTCACAGTTATCTCCTCCACATACCAGGCCTGCTGCTTCTCTAGACCATCATGCTTAAACAGAAACATGCAAAGCCTTAAAAAGTGAGATTACAGGGATGTGAGGTCTAGTGAAACTTCAATACACACACACTGCATGTGTTACATGTATGCATACATCTACGTGCCATAACGTCCATATACTACCCATGCATACACAGACACACACAAATCTTAACACCTATAGGACATGCCACAAGACTTTTCATTTAGATATTGTCCTAAAAGACTGGTGGTGACCTGTAAGGGCTTGAAATTTGGCACAAGGTCGGCCTAGAGTCAGGAACGTGTCTTTTGTCATTGTTGTGAAAAACATCCAAATTTGTCCAAGTCGTAAGCCCCTGAAAGGTGCAATTCACATATGAATTTTGTTAAAGGCTGGCAGCACAGGCTATCCTCCATCCTCAAAGAGCTCCTATGGATTGTTCAGACTTCACATGCGCCATCTCCACACAGCAAATGACCATGCTCCAACTCAGAGCTACAGGAACGGAGCAAGACTTTTCCTGAAATTGCTGCTGCTGCTTCTTCTCATGTTCTTGTCACAAACCAGATGTTTTTCCAGAACTATGAACAAGTGATGGCTCTTTCCATTGCTGCAGCAAAAGCCCCCTTTGTACAGGTTTCCTCAAAGAGTCAGGAAATGAGCAGATGCTCCACAGTCAGCACCTCAGCACACTCGCATATATTTGTGTTATTAGAATAGCCGCATTTGATCATATTAGCTTTTGCTCTGCCAGTTTGCATGTGCAGGTGGTTCAGGCATTGCTATGTTGACCAGTCTGTGTCGGCCTCTCTGGGGTTTCAGATCTATATAGTCTTTCATTCCATAACCTCAGTCATGCGTTGCCTGGAGGCATTGTAGAAGCATGTACATTGCAGTCCCTGTCAGATTCTTATGAATCTGCAAATTCTGCTGCTCGTCTTGTCACTAACAACTTCAAACAAATATCATGCCCCTCCCAGCTGTGACACATTCTCCTTGCTCTCAAGTCTGGTCTTTCCTGGCCTCTCAATGACCCTCCTCCTCTGCATCCTGATGTCTCTTTACCATGGAAGACAAGGAGGAAGTTGAATGACTTGCTCAAAAGCAGAGTAGTAACAAGAGAAGAAAGGAGGACAGGAACAGACAAGAACAGAGGCAAATATGATGGAGGACAGGAACAGCAGTGGGGTCAAATACCAGGGAGGAGTTGAGGGAGGAGCAGAAGTAGGGAAAGGACAGCTAGGAGGAGAGGCGCACAAGGGTCTATAGCCACTAAAACTCACCTGGAATTAAATCCAGTGTTCTTGATTCTCTACATTCCTTCCTTGTTTAGCAAATATTTGTGA
This sequence comes from Chelonoidis abingdonii, assembly GCF_003597395.2. NCBI lineage: Eukaryota > Metazoa > Chordata > Testudines > Testudinidae > Chelonoidis > Chelonoidis abingdonii. The sequence goes on from NC_133774.1 coordinate 13,859,349, forward strand.
ATAAACACTTACAAAATGTGTGTTTCTTCCAGCTCTAGCTGCTGGTCCACAAAGAATATAACAACCTTCTACTACAGGGATTGGCAACCTTTGGCACGCAGCCCGCCAGGGTGCTTACCAGGGTGCCTGCCAGGCCAGTTTTTTTACCTGCCGCGTCCACAGGTTCAGCTGATCACGGCTCCCACTGGCCGCCGTTCCCCACTCTAGGTCAACGGGGGCTGCAGGAAGCAGCAGCCAGCAGATCCCTCGGCCCGCGCCACTTTCCGCAGCTCCCATTGGCCTGGAGCAGTGAACCACGGCCAGTGGGAGCTGCAAGCGGCCAAACCTGCAGATGGAGCAGGTAAACAAAACCAGCCCGGCTCACCAGGGTACTTACCCTGACAAGTCGTGTGCCAAAGGTTGCAGATCCCTGTTCTACTGCTACTAATAACTCCATTAGCTCAAGTGACAGTGGTTTGTGCTATGGGTCTAAAAGATCCAAACCCTATTAAGGACCTGCATGGATGTCAATATTTCACATAATGAAATCTCTGGTTTGCTGTTTACTTTTTTAAAATTAGTGTTGCACTGGATGTTGTTAACGGCTGCCATCAAGCAGAACTTGGATCTACAGACTATCAAAGACCTTATTAAAGTTGATGGGTGTGCTACCTACCATTCTTTTAGACTAAATGGAAGGAATGAGATAGCCTGAGACAACAGAAACTACTAGGCAAAGCAATTGGTCACATGGTAAAGACTGAGCAGAGTGAAACCATGTGGTCTGAGGGGTTTCCCTGAGACGGTTGAAAATGCTGGAGCAAGAGGTTTAACTGGTGCAGCTGTGAGTGGGTCTGCATGAGTGAAAGGCAGAGAAGCCAGCAGACAGACCGTAACATTCTTTAAAGAATTTTTTTTGTAGTAAAACCAACACCGCATAGAGCTCTTACTACTCTATGTATTATCCAGTTTCACTGTGGTTCCAACAGAAAGAAAGCTATGTAACAAAAGAGCAACAAAATCAACTTCTTAAATTTTAAAAAGAAAAAATGGGTCTGGTCATTTGTAGGAGTAAGACTCTACGGAAACACTAGCTACACAAAAAGTCAATGTCAGCAATCTTCATGTATTAGGAAGAAAGCATCCCTCCATCATAGTATTAGCTCCAAGAGGTTTGAGAGGGATATTTATAGGTATTTATCAAAGATAGGACTCAGGACTCTGGGACATTGGAGATACTCTGTGATGAGAATTTTTATGTTCCTTTCTTTTCCTTTTTTAGTATTCTCCCTCTCAAACCTTTCTCCAGCCTCATCCCCATGTCATCAATTCAAGCTGTCAAAGAAAAAATAATAATTGTTGAATTATTTCTAGGCCTTAATCCAAAACACACCAGATCTGAACACCTCAAAATGTTGGGGGGGTGCAGATCTGAATTCAATTCTCAAAGTCCTAACTAGCTCCTATTGGTTGACCCAAAAAATCCCTGAAAGGTTTTTTGGTTTTATTTTCCTTTTCTTGCTGGAGGGGAAGAACTTCTTAAAATTGAGACCTGGGTCAGAATTTTGCAATTTGTCTCTATCACAGGGTTTCTCTCACTGCTATACCTTGTCACCTAATTGGGAAGATTGATTTGCTGTTCCCATGCATGACTTCTTCTTAAATCTATAGCCTCCAAAGTTAATATTATCGCACAGTCAGACAGTTTTATTATCTTTATCATGCTTTTGCATAGCATGAGTAGAAGATGAGTCACAACTTATTCTTCCTTCAACTCACCTCTGGTCTATCGAGCTGTGATTGCACTTCACTTTTCAGTTAATTATGTGAGCCTCAGTTTAAAATACTGTAAACAAGTGACCCATTCAGATCTATAAAATTATATATATTTCCCCCTCATAGCAAATTACACTAATTTCAAGTCACAAAAAATGGTTACCTCCAGGGTGATGTTTTGGATTTCTCCAATTTCTGGACCATGAATTTTAAAGGTATTAATTGACCCTTTGGAGACTTTAAACACAGCTGTTTGTTGAGATACATTAGATCCAGTTTTCTTATATAAACGTGTCTTGCTGAGTTTTCCTTTAGAGCCCTTCATCTTAAGAAATACCTAAGAAAAATACAATAAATATCCCTGCATTAGTAACTCAGCTACCTTAAAAACATTTAAGATTTCATTGTCTAGGAAGATATGGTAAGCAAGTAAATGACTCACTTTTGTAAGACCCTGATTTGCATCTCACTTGTACTGGTTTCACGGCAGTGTAACTATAGATTTGATTGAGGTTGTTATGGATTTACATCAGTGTATACGAGATTAGAATCTGGCTCTAAATCTCTCAAATAAATGCATTCTAACATCGTCTGTAGTCAATAGTTTAGCCACTGACTTCAAATGGAGCAGAATATAAACAGTTTGTACATATTATAAAGGGAATTAAGTCATAGACTATCACGGTAAGAAGGGGCCTCTGGAGGTCATCTAGTCCAACTCCCTGCTCAAAACAGGACCAATCCCCACAAAGATTTTACCCCACTTCCCTAAATGGCCCCATCAAGGATTGAACTCACAACCCTGGGTTTAGCAGGCTAATGCTCAAACACTGAGCTATCCCTCCTCCCAAATCACAACATTTCAACTTGTATCATGAAATCACCCACTTCCCCGCAACACAAAGCTGCCCTATTTGGATCAGTCAGTCCCTTTGTATTTACTCTTACGTTACATGTCAACTAGACCTTATTTCTGTAGCTATGAAAATAGGCAGCCATTGTCCAGGCTTCTGAGCACATCAGAACATATATTTTTAATTGATTCCTTTAAGAACATGTTGCTGAACTTTCAAAAGAAAAAAACTGTATTTGACCCAAAGCCAACCATGGAAAATTCCAGCCTAGAATGAATTTGTTTGAGAAAGTTATGAATAACTGAAAAGCAGGTGAAAGTGAAAGGGAAGAATGGAAGCTTCAGATTATAAAAAGTCACAGCTGTTCCTAGTATAAAACCACCAAAAGGGACTGGTACCCATATCCTAGCAAGAACATTGCTGTTAGAAACTCTGTTCCAGTATGTTAAATACTGTCAAGTCAACTGTTTGGTTAAAATTGTCTCCCACATTCTAATTAACTGAAAGCTAAAAATATGGTTAAAATGTTTGTCATAAACAGATAAGAAAAGTTAATAGCACAGAAGTACTTTATATCTCTTTGACTATAAAGGGTTAACAAGTTCAGTAAGCCTGGCTGTTACCTGACCAGAGAACCAATC
>NC_133774.1:13864418-13865723 GCF_003597395.2 Chelonoidis abingdonii
GTCTAATTTCAAGTCTAAACTTCCTAATATCCAGTTTGTACCCATTCGTCCTCGTGCCTACATTAGTACTAAACTTAAATAATTCCTCTCCCTCCCTAACGTTAATCCCCCTGACATATGTGCAAGTCCCTGCACATCTATGTCTCAGTTTACCCATTTGTAAAATTGAGACAATAATACACCCCTCACTCACAGGGTGTTGCGGTTTCACTAGTTTAGGTCTGTAAAGCTCTTTGAAAGCCTCAAGTGGAAAGTGTTATGTAACTGCAAAGAGCTAGGAATTTTTTATTGTCGCATAATCATTATATCTTTTAAAAATAACTGTTAAAATCAGCCATTGCCTCTTAGTCTCCAAATCAACAGTTACTCAGCTAGAAAACAAGAGACATTCTACTAAGGGTTTGATTGCGTAAACAGCAGTATGAGTGAATCCACTTAACTCTGGCCACAGAAGTAGTGCCTCTACAGCCAATGTGAACCCTCACATGACCAGAATTAAACCAGTGGTTAAGTGTTTGCAGGATTATAGCCTAAGATTAAACTAATTTCTGCTTTCAGTCCTCACACACGTGTCTTTTTCTGCTTCAGGAAAAAATATTTCAGAAACTTTGACTGTGTTATCCTGGTGTAATCACAATCATCCAGTCAATTATATAATTTAAATGCATAAGAGTGCCAAGAATATCAAAGACTTCTATTCTGAAGTCTAAAAATATCATTCTGAGGCAGGGAGAGAGGAAAAATAACAGGAAAGATAGTAGTGAGAAAAATGTTAAAGATCCCTATGACACGTTCATTAAGATTAAAGGAGTTATTAAGAGTTAAATATACAATTTATTAGTAAACACATATGAGCAGTGATAAATGTGCAACAGATTAAAGACCTGGATTTCAAAAATATGCACACACAATTGCACGTTAAAAATGTGTGCTTACTTTGCAGATGTAATTACTACCACCATGCATGCAAATTGACTAGTAGGGTAAAATTTTCAAAACAGCCCAAGTCCCATCAATTTTTAATAGGACTTTGGGTACTAAGGGCGTGTCTACATTTGAAACTGTAACAGCTGTGCCACTGTAGCACTTCAACATAGACACTATCTAAGCTGACAGAAGAACCCCTCTTGTTGGCATAGGTAATTTACCTCTCTGAGGCCAGGTCTACACGACGCGCGAAAATCGATTTTAGATACGCAATTTCAGCTACGAGAATAGCGTAGCTGAAATCGATTATCTAAAATCGATCTACTCACCCATCTTCACCGCGCGGGATCGATGTGCGCGGCTCGCCATGTCGATTCC
>NC_133774.1:13867912-13958821 GCF_003597395.2 Chelonoidis abingdonii
GATATATCGATCCCTGAGCAATCGATTGTAACGCGCCGATACGGCGCGTCGTATAGACGTGGCCTGAGAGGCAGTAGCTAAGTTGATGAAAGAAGGTCTACGCTTCCATTGACTTAGCATTATATACACAGGTACTTAAGTTAACTTAAATACATGGCTCAGGAGTATGGATTTTTCACACCCTCGAGTGATGTAGCTATGCTGACCTAAATTTCTAGGGTAGGACAAGCCTAAGTACCCAAGTTTCTTTTGGAAGTCAGATTTGGGCACTTTGGGGAATTTTACCTTTAGTGCACCCAAACAGTCGCTGAGATCCAATTTGATATTGTAAGTGCAAAAACACATATGGAAGCATGTGTAAGTTGCACATGCATGTTTTCATGTTCAATATACAAGTAACATGCTCGTGTACTTTTCAAAATTAAGCCCTTGATTTAATTTTTAATCTTTTAAAACTATAGCAGGATTCTCAGGTGGGGTCAGTGAAAAGCAGACACATTCTTTTAGCCAAGGACTGCTGATATGAACTCAACTCATGTCTGTGTGATCCAGAGAGCGAACACAAGACACTCTTTTCCTCTCATCCCGTTAAAGGATTTTAAATTCAACGTAATTTTCCACAGTAAACAAAACATAGCCTAATAAATCCCACTTTTAAAATTACTGTTGCAGGAGAGAAGAGACAGTTTTCTCTTTAAGACACAGGCCCAAGACCTAGTCATAATCCATCAAAGACTTCCTGTGTGACCCCAGGGAAGTCTCTAGGCACTAATTTTTAAAAATTTTGGTCTAAAAGTTAGGCTCCCAAATCAATATTTAGACACCTAAATAAGTGGCTTGATTTTCATAAGGGATAGGGACCGATCAACTCCCATTGATCTTTAGTGGATTTGTGGGTGCTCAGTGCCACTGGGGGAAAAAAAAAATCAAGCCCTTAAACCTCTCTCTGCCCCCAACCATCCCTTCTCCACCCCCCCCCAAAAAGTATAAACTGGATATATTAATAACTAAGGCTAATATTAATTAATTAAAGAAAAATTCACAGAAGCTGTGATCTGTCCGTGACTTTTACTAAAAATATCTGTGACAAAATGGGGATCTGCAAGTCCCCACACCACCCTGAAGTGGGACAACTTCACCGCGGCTAGGAGCTCCGGGGGCCCCCACCGCAGGTTACGTGTCAGAGTTCCAGGGACCCCCACAGCTGGGAGCTGCGAGGGTTTGTGTGCCAGGGCTCCAGGCTGAAGTAAAGGAGGTCACCGGATGACCTTTGTAGCTTTATCAATAACTACCTCACAGGTGTGCTGTAAGGCTAAGTTCATTAATGTTGTAAAGCTGTTTGAGATCACTGAACAGAAAGGCAACATACAAGTGCCAGACTACTCAGTTAATGGGGCTCATTTAGGTTGTGGTAGCTCTCTGCACTGCCAATGAGCAAGCCATTAAACTCAGCATGAAGAAAATCCATCTGTCAATTAGCAGAGAGCTCAAAGTTGCTAAAAGCTAATGAACTGATGAGTTCTGAGGGGAATCTTGTTCAGCCTTCTTATGCAGAGTTTATGCCTGGTATACTGGGCTTAAAAAGAGGTAATAAGGAATCTTTAGGAACCCAACTACTCAGGCTTATTTTATATAAAAGCAGCAAAGAATCCTGTGGCACCTTATATACTAATAGATGTTTTGGAGCATGAGCTTGCGTGGGTGAATACCCACTTTGTCGGATGCATGTAGTGGAAATTTCCAGGGGCAGGTATATATATGCAAGCAAGAAGCAAGCTAGAGATAACGAGGTCAGTTCAATCAGCGAGGATGAGGACCTGTTCTAGCAGTTGAGGTGTGAAAACCAAGGGAGGAGAAACTGGTTCTGTAGTTGGCAAGCCATTCACAGTCTTTGTTTAATCCTGAGCTGATGGTATCAAATGAACTGAAGCTCAGCAGTTTCTCCTTGAGGTCTGATCCTGAAGTTTTTTTGCTGCAGGATGGCCACCTTAAGATCTCCTATTGTGTGGCCAAGGAGGTTGAAGTGTTCTCCTACAGGTTTTTGTATATTGCCATTCCTAATATCCGAACAAAGACTGTGAATGGCTTGCCAACTACAAAACCAGTTTCTCTTCCCTTGGTTTTCATACCTCAACTGCTAGAACAGGGCCTCACCCACGAAAGCGCATGCTCCAAAACGTCTGTTAGTCTATAAGGTGCCACAGGATTCTTTGCAGCTTTTACAGATCCAAACTAACATGGCTACCCCTCTGATATTTTATATAAGTTACAGATGGATAACTGGGATCCTTTCATCAAATATCTGGTCTCCTTCACAGCAAACAGAACCTGTAATCCTTTTGTCTTTACACTGTTATTATGGTTATTTAAGAAATCAGACAGTTGAAAATGATAAACACTGATTAATGGGTCCCCCAGCCAGAGTGACAGAACTAATATTGGTTCAGATTAGTGGATATCAGCAACCCTTGTTTTAACGGCTTCTGAAAGACCCACTTTAGAAACACATATGACTTACTACCACATTAGTATTAAAGAGCACATACAGAAAATGACAATTTGTATTTTGAAACGCACCAGTAATTGATTTTTAAATGGCTGAAGTTTTATAGCTGATGTAAATGAAATTTATGTTTGAGGATTATTTTTCCAGCATTGCTAAATATAAAGAGAAAAGATCCTAAAACTTTCTTACCCTGGCATCAGTTCCTGAACCTCTCTTATCTCCAGTCTTCACAGTGACTTTGTATAACACGTTGCTGTGCACTGCAGAACTGGATCCGTTACTAGCACTTTTGTACCTGTATTGGGGTGCACTTTGGTGACGTCTCTTCACTCGATCAGACTTAAGAAGTTTAAAAACAGAAGAAAAAAAATTATTGCTGAGAAACTTTATAGGTTTTTTTGTATAGGGTTTTGTTTTTTGTTTTTTTCTTGTTGTTTTTCTTATTTTGGAGTGTGGGGGAGAGGGGAGTTTGTTTTTGTAGAGAAGTAAAGCAAGTGGGGTTTGTGCTGTTTTTTCAAACATTTGGAAACCCTGGCATAAATATAATTCCTACGCTCTCTCTCAATTGTCTAATAAATAAGGTGATACACTACTTTTGAAAGTACAAATTCTAATGTTAAATAGGATGACATAGCCCTATTATTATTATTTTACAAAATCACCAGAAAGAGAATGGTGCTGAAGTCCAGATGGGATGTATGACATACTGACTACTTGTGACTATTAAAGATTTCACAGCACATTTTTGCAACAGTGTGTTATTCTGTGTTTTGATCAAATTCCAGTTTGCTTAAAATCCTCCTAAAGCTTGGACACTGCGTTATTTTACTATGCATCTTCCAGAGTTGTGCAATGTTATTGCCTGCATTAAACATTTCACCCCAGAAGTGGCTGCATTTCAGCAAGGCATGATGTGAATGTTATACTTGTATATATTATATACACGCATGGCTGTTAAGAGCTTTGGAATTCTTCAGGCTGAAGAGTTAGACAAAGCCATGATATTCCTACTAATGTGGAATAGACAAATAAACTGAAATAAAACAGTACGTACAACTGGAAGACACCTGGTAGTCCCCTGCAGTCCAAACTTCCTGGCATAGTAGTCAAACAAGTGGGGATCGTTCATTGAACTATATTGTGGCAACACATCAACACAACCATTTCTATATTTATGACCACTCAAGCCAGCACTTAAGGTTCGAGCTACAAAAACAGAATAAATAAAAGGCATTTTATAGCAAGTATATAAGACAATGTCTTCATGTTATTACATAGGTTACAAGATTAGGCTAATATAGCAGCATCTTTACATTTGATGATTTTTTGTATCTGAATTACATAATGATAGTAAATGGGATATTTTGAAAGGATTACGAGTACAAATCCCACAGTTTCCTTAATCTCTCTTCTGCTATTTTTTTTTCAGTTGTTGGGATTATTACTGCATCTAGAAAATGGCTAGGTAATGGAAATTAAGAAATATTGAAGAATAATTGTACTGATAAGGAATTATCGCACCCTATTTTGTCTTTCTAGCTATAATATCCTCTTTCTTGTAGAATAAATTGGATTCTGTAGGTATAGCATTTGAAGACAATAGAAACAAGTTCACCCAGAGACAATGTGGGTGAAGTAATATCTTTTACTAGACCAACTTCTGTTGATGAGACAAGATTTCCAGCCACACACAGCTCCTCCTCAGCTAAAGAATTCCATGTGGCTCGAAAGTTTGTCTCTCTCACCAACAGAAGTTTGTCCAATAAAATATATTACCTCACCTGCCTTGTCTCTCCAATATCTTGGGACTCACATGGCTACAACAACACTGCATACAAAAATTCTTCCAGACCTTTAACGTGAGAATGAATATGTTCACTTTTCCTCAGAAATTAATTCTTCTCCTCATGATAAAGAGGAAGCTTCCTATTCATAGAACTAATTAATTTCAGATGCCAAAGCTCAATAGCAATCTCAATGAAAATTTTCACTATATATACTAAATATATACAAACTGCAAAGGACCTGGTTCCCCAATGGGAACTGAATGTAGTTAGCACTTCTCAAGACTGAACTCTAACCATATACATGATAAAGACTTTAAAGATGTTTGATAAAATGTTTTAAAAAGCAAAAATCATAGAAATCAAAAGTAATAGCAAATCAGGGGAGAATATATGTACATGTCTCAGTCAGCCTGCTTTTTGCAACAACAGCTCAGAACTAGCTAACACCACATTTGAGAATTCATTGCTAAAGGAATTTCTAAATAATGCAAAAAGATTAACTGGTAAACTGGCTTTACAGTCTGGAGTGAATAGTAATTTTTGATCTACTTCAGAAGTTCTCGGCTTATAGACAGGGATCCACCTTCCTATCGCTACTCACAGTGGGACACAATCATTTGCATAAGGCTTCTATGGTATTAAAGTGATAGGCACAGTACAAAAACCTGGGTAGAATAAAATAAGTACAGCTCATGAACCACCTCCTGTTGCAAGTCTCTAGTCTTCTAAGGACTTGCTCCATTATCATTGCATCATTTTCTATAGCAACGCCACAAAAATGCCATGAAAATATGACACACAGGATTCTGGGGCACACTGAAGGCAAAGCAATTGCAACTGACTGAAAGTGTGCATGGTATTAAAACGTTTGAGAACCCATAACCTACTGTACTGCTTCAGAAATGTGGCCATTTGGTACAAAGTCTTCTGAAATCCTTCTGTACACATTTTTTTAGTTAGGTACATGTCACAGACAGTGATGTCAGCAGGATTTAATAACAGGCACATGGAAACACACAGTCCAAATCTGCTCCTTTTACAAAGATTTTCAGTAGATTTAATTCTTAACACCTCGTTCAAATTATCCCAGCCAGGGAATCACCAGATCATTACATGTTCTTACTGTGTCAACTGAAACAGAAATATTTACTTACCTGCAAAAGGTGCTTTTCTGCTCAGCACAGATTCAACAGGCCTGTGATTCAAGGTTACCCTATATCTCCGGAGAGACTTAGTCCAAGCATCTGATTTGTTGCGTGGGTCATTCCAAAGAGGTTTGTCCCCCAGAGGTGAAATATCTCGGAATTGGAATCCTAATCAGAATCAAATAATCACCAGTAATGTTATGTCACAACTTCTAAAAGTGACAGATGACAAAGAGTTTATAATCGAAAGAACATTTTGGACTTTGTGAAAGAGGTGAGTTCATCAGCAAGACGTGTATGTATAGAGGGTATGCCTTGATGAGCTAGGACTGGAAGGTATTGTGTGTGTAACGCACGTCAGTGTGGGTTAAATGTCCCCCTCTGTGCCCAATCCACATAAGATGTGAGTCTGACAGAGCCCTCAGCTACAGGGCCCAGCTCTTCAGCTAAAGCTGTTAAGACTCGCATGTTCAGCTTTGAGGGTTCCCCAGTTCAGTCCCTGATATACTAGCTGCAATCTTGGCCAACACAAACTGGGTGTGTGTAACCCAGCCTTACACAGTGTGGCTCTCTCTTCCCTTGTAATCACCAGTGCATGACAGCCTTTATGTTAACAGACCTAGGGCTTTTAGCGCAGGCAGTAGAAGCTCAGGTTTTTAGATTCAGAGGTCCCAGATGTTGTTAAGTACTGAAGGCTGGAAAGTCACTGCCTCGGAAATACTGGTCAGGCTTCTCAGTGCTTCTATTCCGTGGACTAGCTGATCATGCTAATTCAGCAGACCTCAGTGTTACTCATAAAGAACTACCAAAGTTGTGGTGTAGTGACAAAGGCACTCGAACCGGTTTATTGCCCTCAAGGCACAGTCCTAGCGCCCTGACTCCCTGGTTACAGGTACAACTAACACATGAGTGCCCAGTGGCAAGGAGTGTCTCAGTCAGCAGCAGGAGTCTCTGCTAGGCTACACAAAGGATTGAGGCGAGGTACCCTGACATTTGTAGACTGAGACAAATAACAGGGGGCACACAGCTTACGTACCACCTTATGTATTTCAAGACATTTGTTTGTTACCTTGTTCTTGATATCTTGGACAAAACATCCCTATTCACTGTTGTAAAACCATCTTATCTTGTACTAGATTGGGGGGCATCTGTACAAACTTTCTGAAATATACTTAACTATCCTTATAGTTATGTGAGCAGAATCTGAATGAGCTCTCCCCTGATATCTAGTGGTGAGCTGTGGAAAAGGACTTCAGGAGCTGATCTTGATTGCATGGGCACACCCGTGCTGCCCATGCTCAGCATGATGGGATTGCTTGCCCAAATTATCACTTTTGGCTGGTGTGGAATCCCTAGTCTCCTTGTTATTGGGGCAGGACTAATAAAAGATTGTTATCCTTGTGTGAATCGAGGGCAGCAGAACTGTACTTGGTATTTCCTGATTGAGGGACTCACCCTCAACTAAACGACACTCAGTAGGCAGGGGACATGGGTTCCAAAACCCAGTGAGTTGAGAAAGGGTGGTGATAAGTATTTGTACCTGATGGTGTATTACCTAAAGTCCTAGACACAATTTGACCCTTCTGCTCTCCACTGTGTAATAGAAGAGCTAATTTAGATTCAATTGAGAGTCTTATTATACCCTGCAGAACTGAAATCTCTGAAACCTAGGTGTAAGTTTTAGACCTGCTCTGAGACAGTGTATCTGATGCAAGAGTCTGTGCAGCAGCAGTGAGGCTCCCTCACTAACAGCTGAAATCACTCAGAACTGAAATCACTGAGAGCTGTGTTAAGTGGGAGTGCCTGAAGACATTTTGGCATGGCCAGCAGAGTGGCTGGCTGAGAGGCGTGGTGGGTGACCAGCAGGGTGGTGGGCAGAGAGTGCCAGAGCAGAGCCACAGAGAGAGGAGCGGCAAGTGAGTGCCTGAGCAGCAGAGTGAGTAAGATGCTTCCTTACCACCACCCCTGCATCCACCCGGAGTGGGAGGTGAACTCTGCAGATGCACCTCTGAACTCTGTGTCTGCACTGTCCAAGGACAGCAACTGTGAGTGTGGTGCAGAGAAGGGTCAGGCACGTTAAAGGGACCTTTGGGTTACTGGACTTAATAATCTCAGGGGCAAAGGACACTGCCCAACTTACTTGGTGGTGGGTCTTTTGCTCGGGGTTTATGTTTATAAAACTTGTTTGCAGTGTTTCCCTAAATCAATGCCACATTATTTCTCTCCTTTTATTAAAAGTTTTCTGCTACACTGAGACTCTGTGCCTGCAAGAAAGGAATTATTGTCTCTTAGAGGCACCCAGAGGGTGATGTATAATTGTCCCAGGTCACTGGGTGAGGACTCAAGCTGGTTTTGTGTTGTATTGTTGAAAAAGAACCCCGAGATACTGAACCCAGCCCTTGTTGCTGCCAGCTCTGACAGGCAGAAGAGTTACAGTTAGGAAATGTTTCCTAATATCTAACAAAAATTTCTCTTGCTGCCGATTAAATTGGTTACTACTTCTCCTACTTTCCGTGGACATGAAGAACAACTGATGACTCTCCTCTTTGTAACAACCTTTAACATATTTGAAGTCCGTTATCAGGTCCTCCTCCCAGTCTTCTTTTCTCAAGACTAAACATGCCCAGTTTTCTTTAACCTTTCCTCACAGGTCTGATTTCCTAAACCTTGTATCACTCCTCATGAAGAAGTCTCATTGCAGCACAATCACCCTTCCTCCACATAATGACAACACCACAGACCTCCCAGTATCACTACAGCACCTAGCCATGCTCACCACAAATTGCTTCCTTGTGGTACATTTCAACTTTAAAAACCTAATGAACTTAATTATGTTTTGGGCTTGACTCTACCCTTGGCAATGCAAGCGAGCTAAGTGCCTACTTAGTTCAAACTGCTGATTTTTTACTGTTAAATAGGCTTGTTATTTTCATCCTTGACTACTTTAGGAAAGAGGTTTGAGTATCAAAGAAGGGGAATGGAAGTCAGGACTCCTGGGCAACGTTCCCTCTAAATTTTCTTTGTAATGAGCAGGATACAAACTCCAATGGGCAGTATATTTTTGCCCTCAGGCAAGCTTACTTTATTTTTTTAAGACTTCTTATACAGATATAACTACATATATGCACTCAGAAGGAAAGTATATATATGACAGCACACTGAAGCTATAATGACCAAACTAAAATGAAAATTTTAATGTATCATCTTTTAGTTTAAAGGTCCTCTTGTTCTTGTATTATTGAAAAAGATAAATAGGAGCACCCACTGTACGGATGTATACTCTTCCTTATTTTGCACACCACTATTATATCTCCTCCAACTCCTCTCCTTTCTCAACTAAACAGATCCAATCTTTTCAAGTCACCTCAAACAGAAGTCTCGCCACTCCTCCAGACATTTTCCATCTCCTTTTTCTAAACTCTTACTTCGGTGATAACTTTTTTGAGCCAGAACTGAACACAGTATTCTAAGCAAGGGCACACCACTATTTATATGACAGCATTATAGATACAGTAAGATTAAGGGAAAATAAAATGACCTTTCATCTCAATAGAAACTTGCAAGTGGCAGAGAAATAGATCTTGTGATGAGATCCTAACAGAAACACTGGTTTATATAGTTGCAAGTTTCCCAAAAGAATTAAAGCATAATCTCATAATAAGGAAACAGCAAGACATAAGAGAGAACTGCTAGGACTAGTGATGATCAAACTCATACGTCCATGTATTACTTATTAATTGTCTCTCTCCAGGCTGGGTGGGGGAGACTCACAGGGGTTCACAGACCTACAATGCAGTTGTGGGGGTGCGCAACCCCTTAAGCAGCAACAAGGGTGAGCCAAGTAGCGAAGGCTGTGTGCCTGCTATAGCTACTCCACAGACCAAGGCCTCTTTCCCCACAGCTGGGGCCACAGCCCTCCCTTCTTTCCAGGTCATTAAATGCACAGGAGCACCTCCCTTTCCCCCTGTGAACTCTTACACCCACTCCTACCAGGAACCCCTGCCTTCCCCACTCTGCTCATTACTCAGGTCTGACATGTGACGTCCAGCAGACACAAGATCACTGTATGGCCGCACATGCAGACAGTTTACAGAGAACGTTGCTCCTGAGTACCCTTTCCAGCTTTGCCACTAATATATTGTATGCCTTGGGAAAGTCACATAGGCCTGATTTGCACATAGGGGTGTCAATTGTACACAAACACCATGACTACATACACAGATCAAGCATTTTCACATCCTTAAATGGCCGTGTATGCATCTAACGGGTCATCTGCACCTACACAATCACAATTTGAGCATGCATTTGTGGTAAATGAATGCACTACTCAGTGTCCATTAGAAAGGGTTAGCGGTAATTCTACTTTATTTTTAACCTATATAGTATGAGTTTCGATTATAGAAGGATGTTTACGGTATAAGGGATCTGCTTTTCTTGTTGTATGTGTATACTTCAGAAGTTTCAAATGTGCACTGATGGAAGAACACAACTTTAAGACTTTACCAGTTGCAAACGGTGTTTCACCAGCCACAGAATAAACCAAAGAGATGCAATGAGAGCATGTAGCAGTTACTCGATCGATTCCATCACACACCCTTACCCGTGGAGGGTTGTATCCGTGGAGCAGTATGACTGGGATAGGGGTCTCTGGGTCTCATGTTCTCAAAGGCACACTGTGCAGTCTGGGGATGCAGAATCCCTGTCACTGAAGGAGAGGAGTTATAATGCTGCATTTGGGTTGGCATTTTCAGTCAGTGTCCACTTGATCACAGGCAACAAATCTTGACCGGGGCTGGGTCTTATTAAATTCCTGAAGGTTCAGTACCTCTCCTGCATTAGTGAAATGGCAAGAATAACATTCAAACCAAGTATTCACAAAGATATTTGTTCTGAAGGTTTGTAAAACAGAGATGGGCAAACTGCGGCCTGTGGGCCACATCCAGCCCACAGGACCCTCCTGCCCGGCCCTTGAGCTCCCGGCCAGAGAGACTAGTCCCCGGCCCTGCTGTCTTCCCTCCCCAGCACCCTCAGCTTGCCATGCCGCCAGCGCTCTGGGCGGTGGGACTGCAAGCTCCTGCCAGGTACCGCAGCAGTGTGGCTGGCTCCGGCTGGGTGGCACGGCTGCCAGTTCCGGTGCTCTGAGTAGCATGGTGAGGGAGCAAGGAGCGGGGGGGTTGGATAAGGGGCATGGAGTCCTGGGGGCAGTCAGGGGACAAGGGGTGGTTGGATGGGGCGGAGGTTCTGGCGGGTGGGTGTTAGAGAATGGGGAGAAGGGGGTTGGATGGGTGTAAGAGTCCCGGGGGGGCCTGTCAGGAGCGGGGGTGTGGATAGGGGTCAGGGCAGTCATGGGACAGGGAGCAAGGGGGTTGAATAGAGGGTGGGGTTCCAGGGGGGAGTTAGGGGCAGGGGGTCCCGGGGGGGGCAGTCAGGGGACAAGAAGCAGGGAGGGTTGGATGGGTTGGTGGTTTTGAGGGTAGGACTCGGGGGTGGAAAGTGGGAGGGGGCGGATAGGTGGTAGGGGCCAGGCTGTTAGGAGAGGCACAGCCTTCCCTACCTGGCCCTCCATACAGTTTTGGAACCCCAGTGTGGCCTTCAGGCCAAAAGGTTTGCCCACTCCCGCTGTAAAAGAAAAACAATATACAGCCGCTAAGGCAAGGAGTTATAGATGCACCCTACACCATTTGGGGGCACATGTTGCGTGTGTTGCAGATACATCTAGCACTGCATTTTGGGCGGAAAGGGTTTAGACACACCTAGCACCATGATGGCAGAAGGGAGAGTTGCCCAAACCAGGCACCATTATTTGGAGGCAGGGAGTTGCAGAAGTACACATTACACCATGTGGGGGTTAGAGACACGGATGGCACCATTACTGGGTGGAGGTGATGCAACCTGGAACCATTATTGGGGTGGACGAAAGGATGCAGACCCATTTGGCACCTTTAGGGGTAAAGACACACCCGCTGGGGAGGTGGAAGGAGGAGTACAGACAGACCTATCTGGGGATGGGTGGGGGGGACCTGCCTGTCTTGAGGGAGATGGTAATGGGGTGCAGACAGTATCTGTCGTAGGCAGGGAAGGGGAGGAGTGAGGGGTACAGACACACCTGCTCTGGGGAAGAAGGGAGGAGGAGGGGGTACAGAAACAGTTGTCGGGAGAGGGGGTGTAGACACATCTGTCTTGGGTGGGAGAGGAAGAGGAGGATGGAGTGCAGACACATCTGTCTCAGGGGGAAGTGGGTGCAGACACATCTGTCTTGGAAAGGGGAGGGGGGGCCTCACACCTGTCTCAGGGAGAAGGTGCACACAGACACCTGTCAGAGTACGGGGAAGTGAGGTGCTGCAGACACACCTGTCGGGAGGAGGGTATAGACACACTTGTCAGAGGTGGGTCACACACCTGTCCGGGGGAGGGGTACAGACACACCTGTCACAGGGAGGTGGTCACACGCCTGTGGGGGGAGTACAGACACACTTGTCACAGGGAGGTACAGACACGCCTGTCAGGGGGGGGTCACACGCCTGTCGGGGGGAGGTACAGACACACCTGTCTCCGGACGGGGGGTACAGACACACCTGTCCAGGGGGAGGTACAGACACACCTGTCTCGGAAGGGGGGGGTCACACGCCTGTCCGGGGAGGTACAGACACACCTGTCTCGGGAGGGGGGGGTCACACGCCTGTCCAGGGGGGTCACACACCTGTTTCGGGAGGGGGGTACAGACACACCTGCCTCGGGAGGGGGGGGTCACACGACTGCCGGCGGCAGGCCACCTGCGCCCGGCCAGCGACCGTCGAACCAGGTGTGTTGTACCCCGCCTCCCGAGCAGGTGTGTCTGTACTCCCTCCCCCCGAGACAGGAGCAATCCTACCGTTAAGGCGTCCCCCCCCGAGACAGGTGTGTCTGTACGCCCACCCGGACAGGCGTGTGACCCCCCCCCGAGACAGCGGCGCGTCGGTCTTGTACCCCCCCAAGACAGGTTGTCTGTACCCCCCCAGACAGTGTATCTGTACCCCCCCGGACAGTCGTCTGTGACCCCCGAGACAGGCGTGTCGTACCCCGCCTCCCGAGACAGGTGTGTCTGTACCCCCCCGGACAGGCGTGTGACCCCCCCCGAGACAGGCGTGTCTGTACCCGCCTCCCGAGACAGGTGTGTCTGTACCCCCCCGGACAGTCGTGTGACCCCCCCGAGACAGGCGTGTCTGTACCCCCCGAGACAGGCGTCGTTGTACCCCCCCCGGACAGTCGTGTGACCCCCCCCCGAGACAGGCGTGTCTTGTATCCCACCTCCGAGACAGGTGTGTCTGTACCCCCCGGACAGTCGTGTGACCCCCTGAACAGGCGTGTCTGTACCCCCCCAAGACAGGTGTGTCTGTACCCCCCCCGAGACAGGTGTATCTGTACCCCCCCCGGACAGGCGTGTGACCCCCCCGAGACAGGTGTGTCTGTACCTCCCCGGACAAGTCGTGCGACCCCCCCCGAGACAGGTGTGTCTGTATCTCCCCTTGGACAGGCGTTTGCCCCCCCCTCCCGAGACAGGTGTGTCTGTACCCCCCCGGACAGCTCGTGTGACCCCCCCTTGAGACAGGTGTGTCTGTACCTCCCCCTGGACAGGCGTTGTGACCCCCCGCCTCCTGAGACAGTGTGTTCTGTACCCCCCCGGACAGTCGTGTGACTCCCCCCCCCAAGACAGGTGTTGTCTGTATCTCCCCCTGGACAGGCGTGCCCCCCCTCCAGGACAGTGTGTCTGTACTCCCCCTGGACGGCGTGTGCCCCCCCTCCCGAGACAGGTGTGTCTGTACCCCCCCGGACAGTCCGCTGTGACCACCCCCCCGAGACAGGTGGCTGTACCCCCCCTCCGACAATGATAGGCTATGGTCGTGGACTCCCCTGGACAGGCGTGTGACCCCCCCCAGAAGGTTTCTTGTCCCGACAGGGCCCCCTGGGAGTGTCTGCTACCCCCCGGGGAGAGGGGCGGGGCGGCAGACGGGCCAGGCCGGAGCCCGGCGCTGCTGGCACAAAGCTGCCTCTGCGCTGCCACGGGGGCGGCCACCGGCTTCCTCCCCCCGGCCTGGTAGCCCCCGAGCGCCGCCCTGGGAGAACCGCTCCCCTCCCTCCCCTGCAGCCTAACACAGGCCTCAGCTCGGCAGGGTGGAGCTCAGGCACCCACGTTCAAATCAGGCCCTGGGCGAGCCTGGAAAATCCTGGTTAAGACCCGGTTTGAGCCCATCTTCATTTCAGAAATGAACCATGTTTCAGCTGTCTCAGGAGCCTCTACACTGTGCCCAGATCCACAGCTCAGTATCTTCCCAGGGTGGGGATCTGTTACACTAAGGTGACAACTGTGCCATGTTACCCAAGTACAAAAGTTGTGTCACAGCTGTGACACAGGGTAATGCAAATACAAGAAATACTATCTTAACACGTAACAGCTCCCGTCATGACAACCCTTTATAGTTATATTGTGAACTCTGTAGGGCTGGGCACATCTTTTTTTCCCCATGTGTGTACAGTGCCTACCACAAGGGGGGCTCTACGCCTTTCATGAGGCCTCTGTGCTCTACTCACTGTAATACAAATGCATAATAATTATGCCCATAATCCAGATCCAAAATTTGCTGCTGACCCAGGCTTGATCTTACTGATACTGATAGCGAGAAGAAGAAAATCTTAAAAATAAACCCTTTCTGGCCTTCTTTATACATCTTCAAAAAGCAAACCAATGTCCAAGTCCTTTTTTAACCCTTTGCAGCTCACCTTTACATGTATTTTGTAGAAGAATATAAACTGGAAAGTGTAACTATCTTGTTTCCATTCCCTTTTTGTTGAAATGCAATAGCTTCTTGGAGAAAAGAACGCTTGCCATTTCTGCATCCCCTGCTGGATTTGCGGTGTGATTCATAGAAGTATGCGGTGTGATTCACAAAGCCTCTGACTGGAATAAGTGAGCCAGCTTCAAACCAAAAAGCATCTGCCTGCAGCTTCAAATGAATGTTTTTATTTCACTGTCTGCCTGCCTCCTTCCAGTTAATGAAACCATGAGCTAGAGTCAAGCTGCTCTAAATGCCTTGCCTTAGTACCATGCAGTGTCCTTCAGACTAGAGCATGTTTTCCCTTAAGACATGCCAAGGCACTGACAACAGCCTCACGGTTTTATGAATTGGTTACCGGCTCTGAGGCTCAGTACAAATCTTTGTCAAGTTGTTGGACGCTTCAGTGAACCTCGTATGGTTTGTAATGCAAGTTCACAGCAAGAGCAGTGTGATCATCAATACTTTCCATCAGTGGCTTTCTAAAAAAACCAAGCTATTTCTTACTGGAATCAGGTGTAGTAGAAACAGGGAAAATTCTTGTCTTACCTGTGGATTTTCATTCTAGGCACCTCCCATGGCAGAAAGTCTTCACGGTGTCGCATTCCCGGCCTTCATTGCAACTGGAGGCAGACCAGACCTTTGAGTGTGGGTTTAGAACCACCGCTCGGGAAGAACTCTGCAGAACAACAGGTTCCAAAGTGAAAAAATACAAGCTATATACAAGTTTAAAGATCAAACCATTTGCAGCTGAGCCTTGACATTTAATTTAGGGATTTCCTGGAGGAAGACCTTCTTCTCTTTCAAGCTACTTAACAAGCATGCAATAGCAGAAGCCAATCCTGGTCCTAATGCAGGCCACTGATAAAGGGTCAGACTGTCTGACATGGAAAGTCCTTGAGGGAAAATTCACAGGTAAACACTAATTGGTTCATATACGTCCTGCTGGTGCATACTAAAAGTTACATCATGCACTTTAACATAGTCCCATTTCAAAGAGTATTACATTAAAGTGCACTAGGGAACTTTTAGGGTGTACCAGCAAGGTCTACATGGACCAATTAGTGCACAACACATTAGTGCACTTTAGAAGTCACAACCCCATATGGCCCATTGCTGCACTGTGTAGACCAGGCCTAAATCAAACTGAACTGAATTAATTCTGACTTACAGGCCCTGCGAGGGGCTTTAGTGCAGTTTATGTGATCCACTTTAAAATTCCCACCTTTAGTTAATTTGGATTAACTTTTCTGAGTGTTCCCATGTTGAGAAGCCCTAAAACAGACAAACAACTGAGGAAGCACAAGGTAAGAGTGAAAGTTATGATTAATATAATAAGCAGCAGTCAAAGCTGCTTATTACATTGGTCATAAACCATAATGCTTACTAGCCTCACACAGCTGTTGTGAGACTGCATCCATTAATGTCGGTCAAGAACTTTGACATTCTATATCCCATTCATAATTTTGTCTACTTCTATTTTAGAAGGGCAGGTGCTGTTTAAAATGGTGTTGAGCAAACAAGTGACCAGGAAAAAGAAAACAAGTGGCATAGAAAATACACTGGACACTTCCAGCATGTGAAAATAAGTTGTGAACAACCATCTAGCTGGTAGCAGGGATAAGGGTGCATAAGAGTTACAGGGATCCCCTAGGTCTGGTATCTATGTATTAGTTTGCTAAAGAATGTCAGGTCAGGTCTCTAATGAAAGCCTGTGTCGCACCAGTCCTCATAATCATTGTGCAGGGGTGAAAGTGAGCCGGTACAGCTGGCGTACCGGTAAGAACCTGCATCAGCCCATACCCAGCCCACATTAAAGGGCTGCATCGGCAGCCCTTTAACATCCCTGCCCCTTTTGCCTCCCCTGTCAGTGGCCCAGCTGGTAGGGTCCCTATGGGGGGAGGAAGGGGTAGCAACCTTAAAGCATTGCCACGGCAAAGGACCCTGCAGTACTTTAATGTCCCTGCTCCTTTCCCCGCCCCCCTGCAACCCCTGACAGGTGAAGGGGGGGAAGGGAGTAGTTGCCCTGGGGGTGGGGATTTAAAAGGGCCCAGGGCTCTTTAAATTAACATGGGTGGTGGGCAGAGTCACCTGATCCATGCCGGTGGGAGAAGATTCTGACCTGAATCCATCGGTTGAGACAATACTTTCACTGCCCGTTGATGGAGACGAAGGATTGCATGCACTACTACGGAGGATGACACTTTGCAGCTCCTGCAACATTAAGGAAATGAACCATTTCTTGATTGCTTGCTTAGCTGAGCAATCTGCAATATGATAGTCTGCAATTATATCATACAGAGTAAGTTTGTCTACTCGTTCTTTCCCTCTCCACGTTTCCTCTTCTTGATTGACTAATCACTAATGATAATCACAAGCAGCTGTAGGAAGGAAGCACACCCATCAGTTTTAATGTCAGCCAGAATGAACACTGATTCCCTCCAGTATTCATCTTAATACTATGTCTCCAAAGCAATTTCAATCTTCTTCATAATGGGAGGGCAGCATTTCTATTACCAGTCCCTAGTTTCAGCTGCTTGTAACCTGGAACAATAGTAACCCATCGGCATGGAAAATCTCTGACTTCCAGAAAAATTAGGGGCTTTCTGTTATGTTTTTCTGTATTCTCACAAATTCTTGAAAACTGATGTTTTAATTCTTTTGGTTCTGAAAAGATCATGTAAACTGAAGCACTGTGACTTGTACATCTACAGCTAGACAGAATGAATCAGTGCCATCTAGAGATGCGTAAGCTTCCCCTGTTCATCGCTTTAGGGTCATCTCTTTTCGGCCTGATTAGAATCGTTTTAAACCAACCAACCATTGTTAACCATTTCACTGCTGATCACTGTATCAGAAATTGCCAACTAAAATGCTCACCTACTTAATGTGCCTTACACAGCTCTCCCCACTCAACTGGAATCATTTTGTTTGGTCTCTCATTTGAAGCAGCACTTGGAATGAACTGGTGGGCTGCAACATTGGTTGCTCAATGTCATTTAACTCCTAATTGTGATGGGACTTCTAGACTTTTCAGTACAGATAACAGAAATAGAACCTGCTGGAGTTGTTTGGCTTAACATAAACAAAGTGGCTTGAACAAGATGGTGCCTAGAAACAACAGTGATGGGAGTATTACCAGTGCAGAGAGAGAGAGAAAGAGAGAGGCTGAGACTGACTGTTTCCAGCTAGAACTCTTAGGGCTTGTCTACACTATTGCGTGGGGGTTGAACTAAGATTTGCAACTTCAGCTACGTGAATAGCCTAGCTGAAGCCAACATACTTAGATCTACTTACTGCGGTGTCTTCCCTGCAGTAAGTCAACAGCGGGCGCTCTCCTGTCATCTCCACTTGCACCTCTCACTCTGGTGGAGTACTGGAGTCCATGGGAGAGTGCTCAGCAGTTGATTTATCATGTCTATACTAGATGCAATAAATCAACCCCTGCTAGATCAGTCACTGACAAGCTCCAGACAAGCTCTTAGTGACCGCAGAGGTAGGCGCTCTCAGGTGAAAGGCCTTGGTTAAGGATTCCCACCTTCAAGGATCAGAATGAGGCCAAGCCTTCTGCCGATATAGATTCACTATATAGGTGCACCACTGTAGTATCTGCACACCAAGTTTTGCTACTTTTGCAAAGGTTTCAGAGTGGTAGCCATGTTAGTCTGTACCAGCAAAAACAATGAGGAGTCCTTGTGGCACCTTAGAGACAAACACATTTATTTTATCTTTGCAAAGTTACGCTCATTAACAGCAGCTGCAGAACATCCTGAGAAAGTTTCTCTTACAACAAAGCAGCCACCAAGAATGAATTGCATCTTGGAAATTGTCTAAAACAAGAGAGCAGTTGAGAGTCTGGTCCTTTTGCAGGCAGAAATGATATTACTCATAATTTGGTGGAAGGAGCCTAGATACATGGAGACAAATTCATCAGAGATGCATTGCTAGGAGGGGATTGCAGATCACAGCATTATAAGACTGCTGTTTAACAGTGCAGGATTTAACATTCAAAGTACAATCATTATGGAATTGGATCCTCAGATGGTGCAAATTAATATAGCTGCATTGACTTTACTCTTCATTTACAAGCTGGTTTATGCCAGCTGAGGTTCTGGCCCTCTGTGTTCAGAGACAAGGAACTGTAAGAGACACAAATTAGTATGGAAGCACAAAAAGAAATGGAGAAAAGTTTGCTTTTCAAATGAAACTGTTAGACTGGTTTATTTGATAGTTAAATTTTCTTTCAAACACAGTGACACTGACAAAAAAAATACCCTGATTACTCTTTTAGTTATGGCTTACATCAATTGATAGGTTTTCTATCACAGCTACAAAAACAATAAGCAACAATTACAAGGTGGAAGATTTCAGTTAACCATGAGTCACTGAACATGAGATCATGAAACTAAGGAGACTCCATTTGGATTTTTTCCCTCACTTAAAACTGACAAAAAACAAAAGGACGTTTATTTTAGTAATAGCCCAACTTCCATCAGCATGAAGACACAGACATTTGTGCCAGTGCATTGGAGCATTTGTTTCCATCAGATGAAAATGGAAGACATTTAACCAGCATTTTCCCTCTCTTTTTCTCCTTTGTGAAGGCCTCTTTTGAATACAGTACAATGTACATTTGCTGAACACTGATGTCTGGTAAGAGACCTTGTGGTTTACAATAAGGGGGACCCAGGAAAGAAACAACAAATCACTATCTCCTGTTCTAGGTATAGCAGCAAGCGGATTTCTTCATCACTAAAGTAATAGGCCCTGTAGTCACATGTACGTGTATACACAGGATGGTGTAACAGACAGGGATGAGTTCAGCCCTGCTTGCTTCTAACCATTAATGTTGGCTTTAACCATAGTACACACAAGTTGTATCGCCTGGTGGACACACTTCAGTTCCTTGTCCATCTTAGTGCAGTTCAACAGGATACAAGTATCAAGATATATCCAACACATTGTCTGCTTTGCTTGCACAAATTAGTAACATTAATACTAATTTGTAACCATTCTGCATGCTGACACCTATTACAGTGACTGGTGTTATTAAGAATAATGCACATCAACTCACCTAAAGATCAAACATCGAGAACATTTATGACTTTCTAAAGGGAAACTCAGACATGTCAATAGCATGATTATTTATTTACAAGCTTTCAACCCTGTATGCTTTCAAGGCAGTTTTGTTCTTTCTCTAGTCTCCCGGTAAGACATATTCCTGCATTCTTTTGTACCCCAAACACTCAGTTTGAGGTTCACAAGGCTTGCGGTATCTGCCCCCTAAACGTTAACGTGAGTAGACATTTGGATTTCTTCCAGGGTTACTGAAAAGCACTTTCCTAAGAAAAGTTACTGCTGATTTTTTAATACCATGCAAAAGACATACTAATACCCCATGGCTTCACCTATATTAAAAGGACCACAGTGTGATTGGGTTTTTTCCCAGTGATACCAGTTGATTTACAAGCCTTGGGCCCTGTCCTTCTCCCACTGAAGCCAATGGCAAAACTCATAATGCTCTCAAACAGAGCAGGATTGGGTTCTCATCCTGGATAGTTAATATCACCAAGGAACGCCGCACAACTATTTAAAGACAGCACAGAACTATCCCTTTTCTAAAGGCATGTGGTTAATGTACATACACAGTTGTGTATGAAAGTCTCATTAATAACTGAAGCTCCTGTGATTTGATATGGCAATTTACGTTGCTTCAGTTCAATGCTTTGCATAGATGATTTAAAATGTAACACTTCTCAGAAATAACCATGTAAGTGCAGATATCAGTGGGGATTGGGGGAGCAGGGAGAGACAACATTTTTGCCCCCAGATAGGATTTTGTTCTTGTTTACACACATACACAATTTAAAACACAATATAGCTACTGCACAGTATCTACAATTTATAAAAATCTCATTTTCTATTAAAACAACTCACTCACAAACAAAGGGCTGATCCTGCAGTTCCCACTCAGGGCCCAATCCTCTGAACCTTTGGGGTTTGATCCAAAGCACACTGAAGTCAATGAAAATCTTTCTAATAGCTTCAATTGGCTCTGGATCAGGTCCTCAGCATGCTAAACAGCTGCTGAGGAGTAAATCAGACACCCCCCCTTGACTCCAAAATTCCAAGGAGAATACTTCAATATGCTTCTTTGCCTGGGTAAAGAGACTGCAGGATTTTGCAACAGCGGGATTTTTGCTCACTAGTTAAAAAGTAAGGAGTTCTCCGCACCCTGAGATATAAACCAGAGAGAGAAGGGACTTCTGTAGTGTTCATAACAGACCTGGGCGAATAACAGATTGTTCGGTTCAGTAGCAATTCAAAAAAAAAAAATTAGAAAAAATATTAGTTTTGGATCAAAATCCAAATGTTTTGGCTTGGATCATTTTTAAATGTTTTTGGATTTTTCTTAAAGAAAATTGAAGGAAATTTTGAAACAAAACATTATTTTGAACCAAAACATCAAAATTTCAGAATTAAACATTTTGATATTTTCAGATTTTTTTTAGGCTTGTTTCTGATGGAAACAATTTGGTGAAACTGACATGAATTCATGAAAGGTTTCAGCATCACTGAACCTGCAATTTTTTATGGAAAAAGTTTAAGTCAAAAAAATTACATCCAGATCTAGCTACAAATTATTCAGAAGAGCAGCTCCCCTTTTTGTAAAGATCGGCATCTGAGGGCAAATATCAGAGCCTCACAAGGGTCACAGGAAAAGGAAAGCCTCCAGCCACTTGTCCCAGCACCACTCATTAAGGATCCCCTCCTCCTTATGCAAAGAAACCATTCTAGCAGAGACGGCTACATTACGGTATAAAAATCCAATGCTTGCAATATTGCTGTGTCAGCGATAGCACTTGTACCATTAACAAGCCTGATCACTCTCATGTCAATGTTCCTATTGATTTAATGAACCTTCCAGTCAGTGTAAATTATTTGTGAAACAATGTTGATTTCTGTGGCCATCTCACTTCATCTAGTCACCTCGGGTGAATCACTCCTCTCTTCCACCAAGCCTCACTGTGGGCAAGCTATAGCAGGCTGTGGGGAAATGACTCCTACCCCTACCCCGCAACAAAAAAACGTGTAGCAACTATGTAGCTATTACTACAGCCTCCAAGATGTAATTCCACAGTAATACCGCCTCTGCAGCATAGTTGTGGCTACTGGCTATTAAACTCTTCCTCTATGTGGCTTTGATAGCCAATTGGTTGGAGGATGACATAGACCTACTTGGCATGATCAGATCGCTCCTATGGACTGTCCTGGGGATTCTCCAAGGAGCACTTCTCCATGACACACAGGGAGGTTAGGGTGTGCCTACACAGCCTGTGGCAGTGAGCCTCTCATGCTAAGGGCTGGTCTACACTACGGGGAAAAATCGATCTTAGATATGCAACTTCAGCTACGTGAATAACGTAGCTGAAGTCAAATATCTAAGATCGGATTACTCACCCGTCCTCACCGCGTGGGATCGATGTCCGCGGCTCCCCCTGTCGATTCTGGAACTCCGTTGGGGTTGGTGGAGTTCCGGAATCGATATAAGTGCGCTTGGGGATCGATATATCGCGTCTAGATGAGACACGATATATCGATCCCCGAGCAATCGATTGTAGCCCACCGATACTGCGGGTAGTGTAGACGTAGCCTAAGAATAGCAATGTAGACATTGTGGCTCAAGCTGGAGCTCAGGCTCTGAAGCCCAGGGGGACAGCTAGGCTTCAGAGCCATAGCTCCAGCCAGAGCCACCCTTCAAATTGCTGTCTACTTCTACACAGCTAACGTGAGCACCACTAACCCAAGTCTGTTGAATCTGGGCTGGGAGGCACACTGCCACGGACTGTGTGGACATAGCCTTAGTGTCTCCCTGTAAAGCCTGTGACCTGACTTTTCCCTACTCCAGTAGAACCACAACAGTTGTGCTGTAATATATAATTGACCTAATACCACTCATCCTGCTTGGACCAACACCAGGGGTTGAACATGGGCTCTGTAGAGCTAACAGCAAGAGGCTGTACTCAGGGCTGGTGCAACCATTTAGGCGACCTAGGCAGTCACCTAGGGTGCTGGGATTTGGGGGGCGCCATTTTCTTCAGCAGCGACTGTGGCAGCCGGATCTTCGGCCACCCCGGTCACTGCCAGCATTTAGGCTGAGGGAGCTGGGTGAGGGGATTGCGGGGAGGGCTGCCTGCAGCAAGTGAGGCGGGGGCGGCATGCAGGGGTACTCCACACCCCAGCTCACCCCTGCCTCACCTCCTCCCCGAGCATGCCATGGCTGCTTCACTTCTCCTGTCTCCCAGGCTTGTGGTGCCTAAGCTGATTGGCACCACAAGCCTGGGACGCGGGAGAAGTGAAGCAGCGACGGCGTGTTTGGGGTGCTCGTGCGCGGAGCAGGGGTGAGCTGGGGCGGGGTGGGTGCCTCAGAGTGGAGGATGGGGAGTGGGGAGTTACTGCAGAGGGTTAGGGGGGCACAAGGTGGAAATTTCGCCTAGGGCACGAAACATCCTTGCACCGGCCCTGGCTGTACTATTTATGCTAAAAGACTAACTCCCCTAGCTGGAAGCAGTAGCAGATTCATAAACCTCTTCATGGACCAGCCACTAAACATGGAGCAGTCCCATCCCCTCTTCCCTCCCTACATAGTATACATTGCTATCCGATGTGAGTCTCCATTCTCCAGATACTAGTATCACTTCATATCATGTTTTGAGGTTCATTTAATACAGCTTCTCTTAGTTTCCTGAGGATAATATCAGTATCTGGGGATTAACTCCTAATATTATCCACCTCCCATCCCTATCTCAACTTTTCACGTTCTCAGCAATATGGCAGAAATTAAATTTTAACCCCCAAAAGTGACGCTGAAGAGCTGAACAAGTCTCTGTTTTGGCAGATCAGTGATTTGCTGCCAAAGGTCTGCAGCCTTCCCTGTCTGAAATCTCAGCATTTGGAAATGGAACAGGAGCCTCGTCAACTCCTCATTTGGCTGGCATATTTGTGAGCATCAAACCATCCCCTTGTTTCCTTAAAGGAGCATTGATGGACACTTATTAGCACCTAGATGTACCCTTTTTTAAAAGGCCTTTTAAAAAGGAGCTGCATTAGCACTAGATAGTCATAGAATCATAGAAATGGAAGGGACCTCGGGAGGTCATCTAGTCCAGTCCCCTGCACTCACAGCAGGACTAAGTATTATCTAGATCATTCCTGACAGGTGTTTGTCTAACCTGCTGTTAAAAATCTCCAATGATAGAGATTCCACAACCTCCCTAGGCAATTTATTCCAGTGCTTAATCACCCTGACAGTTAGGAAGTTTTTCCTAATGTCCAACCTAAACCTCCCTTGCTGCAATTTAAGCACATTGCTTCTTGTCCTATCAACAATTCTTCTCCCTCCTCCTTGTAACAACCTTTTATGAACTTGAAAACTGTTATTATGTCCCCCCTCAGTCTTCTCTTCTCCAGACTAAACAAAGCCAATTTTTTCAATCTTCCCTCATAGGTCTTGTTTTCTAGACCTTTAATCATTTTTGTTGCTCTTCCCTGGACTTTCTCCAATTTGACCACCTCTTTCCTGAAATGTGGCACCCAGAACTGGACACAGTGCTCCAGCTGAGGCCTAATCAGTGCAGAGTAGAATGGAAAAAATACTTCTTGTGTCTTGCTTACAACACTCCTGTTAATACATCCCAGAATGATGTTTGCTTTTTTTGCAACAGTGTTACACTGTTGACTCATATTTAGCTTGTGGTTCACTATGACCCCCAGATCCCCTTCATAGAATATTAGGGTTGGAAGAGAGCTCAGGAGATCATCTAGTCCAATCCCCTGCTCAAAGCAGGACCAACACCAATTAAATCATCCCAGCCAGGGCTTTGTCAAGCTGGGCCTCAAAAACCTCTAAAGATGGGGATTCCACCACCTCTCTAGGTAATCCATTCCAGTGCTTCACCACCCTCCAAGTGGAATAGTGTTTCCTAATATCCAACCTAGACCTCCCTCACTGCAACTTGAGACCATTGCTTCTTGTTCTGTCATCTGCCACCACTGTACTCCTTCGTAGGTAGTTATTTACCATTCAGTGTTTGAATGAGGGGGAAGGGAAGCAAAATACCATCAAATTCAATGAGCTTCCTGATTTCAAGAAGGTATTTTCTTAAGCTTAAGAGTACTTGAACAGGATAAGAAATGATGGTATTAAAAAAGGATGGTGAGGCTCTCCCTAAAATCCTTCTTTTCCTGCTTTTGATTAAGCTGCCGCATCAGGTAGGGTGCCTATGCCATAAACTCTGCCACTAACCACTGTGCAACTCATTCTGCAGTAACATTTTATAGATAATATCCACTGTGCATCTGAGGGGTGTTGTTTCCCTTCACTATATTTATTTGCATCCTGGAAAGAGTGGAACAGCATTCCGTGGTCTCACCCCACCCTCACCCAATCCTGAAAGCTGCTCCATGAAGCTAGACCCCTGCAACTGCACAGAGCTCCACTGAAGTCATTGTGGGGACGCAGGCCTCTGACTTTATTGAGCCTAATGCAGGATCAGGGCCCAAGAAGAGAACTAGGCTAAAGTTTCTACTTGGGGCATTTTCAAACCTGCATTCACTTTCCACAAGTCAACTTTTGAGCAACACTCTGCAAAACATACCAGGCAGGTAAACATAAACTCTCCAGAAAATAGCATACATGTTTCATAGGCTAATCATATACAAATATGGGTTTTTTCTAGATCTACATAGTTTGTGTATGACTGTATATATCTAATTTATACATCTATGTACACTATAATGAAAAGCCTCCTACACGTGTTTGAGGCCTGTTTCTGCAGTCCCTACACAAACAAAACTCCCATTTACTTCCATGGGAATTTCATCTGGATAAACATTGCAGGACTGGGCCTTTGGTGCAGATGTGTAAGTATCTTGCATATACATTTTGAAATTGTTAAAAAAATAGAGTAATTATAGAATCAATCAAATACTAAAGACAGTAAAACTGCACCTATTACAGTGTAACGCCGGTCGAGGTACGTCAATCAGTTATGTAAAGCAAACAAAGAAAAGGAAAGGCCTGTTACCCTGTAGTTGTGTTTTCTATTATCCTCTTTTCCGTCCTAAAAATTGACACACTTTCTTATAATGAAAAGGCAGATTTGCATCATTTTCTCCTCACTTACAGATGCTTTTCCAAGTCTTCCCTTGTTATAAGTATCTGTCACAATACATCAGACTCCTTTCAGTCACTGGTGTTCACATCAACCAATAAAGCAAGGAAATTTCCTCAGCAAAGGAAGTAACCATCGCAAAAAGAGCAGCAAAGCAATATTGTGCCAAATACTGACATCATTACTCAATCCATAGTCAGGCAGAACCAGTCAAAGCTGAGTCAGGGATTCGGGATCACTCTTATTATTATCAAGCTTAACACACAACAAAAGGCAATGTTGTCTAGAGAGCTAGGCAAGGTACTGTGCACCAGTCCTAATCCCAACTTTGACACTGACTCACCTTGTGATAATTCACCTAATTTACCTCTGCCCAGTCTCCTCAAACATAAAATGGGGATGTTAACCCTTAACTACCTCACCAGGGAGTTGTGGGGATAAGCTAGTTGGTGTTTGTGGAACACTTTAAGAATGAAAAATGTTATGCACACTCTAACAGCAAGACTGACTCTTACATCACACTATTCATCCGAGGTGCTCAGGGTATGTTGTGAACAGGAGGTGACCACTATTATCCCTATTTCACAGATGGAGAAACTGAGGCCCAGAAGTTAAAATGACTTGTCTAAGGTCACTCAGCAAGTCAGCAGCGGGACTAGAACTCAAACCTCCTAATCGCACTCAAACGCCCTAGCCACTAGTCCACATTGCTCTGTATACAGCACTTTTACCACCAAGGCCCTATACATACATTAGTTTAATCGACACATCAAAGATGCAGCCCTCCTTTGCATATTAAATCAAGGAAAAACATTCCACACACTCAGGCATTCATAAGCTCATATATTGTGTGTTTAGTATTTTATGTCTGTTAAATACAAATCAACGCTTGCTCAAATGTAATATACCTTTGGTGCCTACAGCATGACAACAAAACTACAGGACCCTGGAGCAAGGGCATCTCTTCTGCTTCACTGAATATTTTCCCCTGTGATCTTTCCCCTAGGAGCTCTGAAATGCTATAATCAATTACAGTGATGGGTGTTACATAGTCAACAGACTGCAAAAATCTTAAATATCACAGTATTTCCTGTTCTAAGGAAAGGGAGGTATGGGAGCATCTCCAAACACCATCTCGGTCACTGCTGGGAAATGCTGACTTTTGAATGAAGACAACTGTACTTCTCTTCCTTTTAGATTTGTTTTCTTTATGTTTTGTTTATAATGGGAGCAATTTTGATAGATGGAGGGACGGGAAGGAGCTCTGAAACCAAATTTCAAAGGAGAGAGTCAAAGTCTTGCAAGAACAGCTTCTGAGATCTCCACATTGTAAACTAAAAACCCTAGGCCCCTGATTCAGCCTCAAACCCTAGCCAAAACCTTATATCAGGTCCTCCTGTAGCCACATTAAGGTACACAGCTCTTTACATGCCAAGTAAGGCATGTTTCCTGACCTAGGGCTTCAAATCTAAATAAGATGACAGTGGATCACAATTCAGGTGAGGAAAATGAGTAAGTGTATTGTCTGAAGAGGTGAGGTTGAATGAAGGAAGAGAGAGAAGACAGCAAGAGTGTCTCAGGTGAATAGGGCATGAAGGTGAGAGAGTCATAAAGATGTAGGAAGCTATGGGAAAAGTTTGGGAAGTGCATGGGCAGAGGGTGGAGGAGGGGAAGAAATGAAAGAAGAGATGTGAGATAAAGGTGGGGCGAGATCACGCAGGGCTGTGTAGCGGACTGATTTTGACACAGTAAGAGACAGGGAACTAATGGAGGGTCTTAAGGAGAGGACTGAGGTGACAGAACGTGGAAACAGAAAGAAGAGTGGAAAGGAGAGGTGAGAAGCAGGGAGACAAGATGGGAGAAAGTTCCAGTCATAAAAGTGAGAGAGAACCAGCAAGTAAGTTATTAATGGTGGGGCTGGAGAAAGAGCAGATATTATTGATATTCAGCAAGCTGAATTTAGACAATTTGGTTAGAGACTGGATATATATAGAGAGAAGAGTCTCAGATAACACCAAGGTTGTGGGCCTGGAAAATAGGAAGGAGAGTGCGATTGTCTATGGAGATAGAGAATTCGGACTGCTACTACTAGAATCAATAAGTTTGTGTTTGACTTCAAATGGGCCTTTAGAAAGGGAGACCGGAATGAAGAGGTAAGAAGGGTTAGATGCTAAATTGATAGAAATATTATTAACAGCTAGGGGGTGAGAGGTTTGATGGATTAAAGCCAAACAGCAGAAGAAAGATCTCAGGGTCAGAAAGAGGGAGGGAAGGAAGAAGGGAAGGAAATAGTGTTGGAATAGGGCAGGGAAGGGAGAGAGCTTGTCAGATTTGGCAAATTTGGTTTATGACAAAGATGGCAACATAATCCTTGTCTGGATCCATCTTCCACATCCTTGGCCTACCCCTAACCAGATGTGCTGATTTTATAGGGACAGTCCTGATATTTGGGGCTTTGTCTTATATAGGCGCCTATTACCCCCCTCTCCGCCACACATCCCATCCCGATTTTTCACATTTGCTATCTGGTCACCCTAACCCCTAATAGGGATGAGGAATCAGAATATCTTAAAGTCATTAAGAACTCTGGATGAGTGGTTTTAGCTCTCTACTACAGGCCATTAAAGTAAGTCCCGGGAACTAAATTAATCTGTCCCCCAAACAAGACAAATTCCATGAAGTTCAATGTATAAAACTAACTCGGCATCAACATTGACATCAACGTATCACGAATTAGACTCAGCAGAACTGGTATCAATAAACGGAAGGGTTCTCTCTCTGCTATGCCTTTTAACCTCTCTTTAATCACACCTTTGTTTTCCAGTGGTTAAGTGCTTTCTAATCTACTGCTAAAATGGCATCTCCCATATAGGCCAGAAGAGATGTGGCTAGTTTAATGTGGAGACAAATATTGCAAATATAAGATATCTGTGGAAATATTAAACTACTCATTTTACAAATCATCATAATCTAGGGGAGAAGGCCAGGTCCCTTCCATATTATTTAGACCTAGAAAACACTGAGCCAGGTTACATTGTACATGTTTATCAAATTACTGATACTATGGACGAAGCTGCTAAACATTTCAATTAAAGGCTTGTCTATACTTCAAAGATTTGCCACTTTAATTATGGCAGCATAGTTTAAACAGAAAAAGCCCCTAGATTGGACACACCTGTAACAGTTTGAAAGTGCTTATACCAGGATAGCTGATTCTTGTACAGGAACTGAAATAAGCTATACCAGTGTAAAGCGCCTTTTAAAAAACTGCAGCTACCCTAGGGCTTTTACTAGCATAACTACATGAGCAAAAAAAATCCCTCTGACATCACTGACATAGTTATGATGGTAAAACTTAAGTGTAGGTTAGCGCTAAGATGGGATAACACTCACAGCAGTGTCCCCAACAGAAGACAATGTCTAATTAATACATTTAAGGTCTCTAAATGTATAACTTTAAATTAAACACACAGAAAACTATGAGAAGCGTCTCCACTGTTAAACTTCATTTCTATCTCCTCCCAGCCCTCCAGTCATCAGCATATACTTTCCAACAGCTGCTGTAAATACTGAGTGACTAGAAAGCTTTCCCACTGGGGGAAGCTCCTCGTCATTCTGGTGCTTCAACAAAATCATCTGGAAAAAATAATCTATAAGAAGAGCCTTGTCGTGTCCTAGGGTCGGTGCCATATGAACCCAAAAATCAGTTCTGCAAACCTGAGCTTCAAGAGAACTACTCCCATGCCCTGGCAGAATTCTATGGGATCAACATACTTTGCCAAGAAATAGTCAGAAGTCCAGAGCTGGTCACTGCAGGAAGAAAATGTGTTTGGGGAAGAGAGGGAGGCATGTAAGACACAAGGAGATATGTGGGAAAACAAAGAAGAGGCAGCTATGATTTGATAAGATTGATACAGTTACATTTTGCTGGGAATTGCAGTTTAACCACCTGTTCTGTCCTGCCTGGCTTCTCACAAATGATCTAACCTCACCATGAGATATTACACAGACATGTTTCATCGATGCTCTGAGTCATTACACAATAAAGACCACAGCTTATACCTCTCCCCTTACAACTACAATAATGCTTAAAGAATTTGTTTCTAAAACCCTAATGCAAGAGAATAGCAGTTTCAATAAAAATCGACAATGTCCACAGTTGTCTATGAGCCAAAACACCTTTCTAATGCCCTGCAGTATATGCTAAAATTCGCTTTACCGAATGGGTTCCGTTTGGTGCTTTTCCTGAAAGTGAAATGATAGCTACACTAATGTGCTTTGTATATCCCTAAAACCTATTGAAAATGTGCTTCTTGATCTGATTTCTAGGGCAGTGCATATTCCTATGATGGATGAGTTTCACTTCAGCCAAATCACATAATCCTAACCCATCTAGCAGGAAGGATACTGGAATTCCAGCTTCTATGGGATGCAATACTTTGAGAGATCGATATTGAACAATTATTGCATAATCTCAGGATGTAATAAAACTCTTCTACACTGAACATAGACACTGAGTTCCTGTTGCGCTTTTACATCGGAGGAAAAATCATCATCATCATCATCATCAACAGCAGCTGCAAGTCCCAGTATGAACTTGCAGGATCCCCTTGCTGTGCATGTGGAGGAAGTTGAAGATTTCTGACGGCATTGCATGGAAGCCAGGGCGAGGTTTGACATTGTCGTAGTAATGGTGAGTTATAAAAATCCCTGAGGGGTTCATGGGGAAAGCCCAAAAGCCAAAAAGATGGACCTCTTCACAGAGCTCCAGGGCAGCAGTCACCAGAATCAATCCCGTGCTAATCCGCTTGGCACGTACCCCTTGACCAAGCCAGTAGCGCGAGACATTGATGAGATACTGAGGGTGGAAATAGTAGACAGCTTGCTGAGATTCAAAATCGTCCAGGACATATTTGACCCGGATAGAGACATCCGTGTTGCGGGTGTTGTAGAAAGCAGGCAGCAGCACCGATGCATTTTCATAAACCTGTAGCACATCATAAAAAGGTTTCCTCCATTTCTCCAGTTTATGGAATCTAAAGATAAAAGGATACAAGTGATTATCAGGCTGTAAGGTTCAATAAGAATTAAACTAACAAACAAGAAGCTTTCCATAAAGATTCCCTGACACAATGAAACACCCCTGATGTTAATAAACAGAGCTGCTTGCAAAAAGTATTTGAAATGATCTTTCAGTGTCAAACGGAAAATGTATTTAGCTCTGTGGCTGGTAGGAAATTTGTCATTAAAAAGTTTTGGTAATAAAAAAGGGAGAGGGGAGAGAGAAAATCATGAATATATTTCACCTTTCCCAACCAGTAAATCCTTTGACTAGTGGTCAAAAAATGAGTCAAAATTGCCACAAAAATTTAATCCCTTATTTTTTCCATCAAAATTTAGATGGAAAACTTTAAATTTTGAAATGTTTTTACTAATTGTATTCGATACATACTAACACATATCAGTGTTGGGGATTATACAAGAATTAATATCACCTCAGAGCAGAAATTGTAGTGAAACATTTAAAATGTAATGTTTGAAAGAAGCTTGTATCTGTTGGGGCCAACTCCCATTCATGTTACTCGTGCAAGCAGGCACAATGAATGGACTTCTCGAGTGAGGCAAGCAGGAGGTAGCTCTAAGGCCTCAGTCCTGCAAGCACTTAAGCATGCAATTAACATTATGCATGTGAGTGGTCCTGTTGATTCAATAGGATCACGCAAGGCCCTCCTTAACTTTAAGCACATGCTGTTGACTTCAGTGGGACGTAAGCATGTGCTTTGATGGATTGGGGCCAGAATGCTCAGCATATTACATGATCAATCCTTTAGGTCAGGGGTCAGCAACCTCTGGCACGTGGCTCGCCAGGGTAAGCACCCTGGCCGGCTGGATCAGTTTGTTTACCTGCCGCATCGGCTGGCTCGGCCGATTACGGCTCCCACTGGCCGTGGTTCACCATCCCAGGCCAATAGGGATGATGGGAAGCAGTGCAGGCGACGGATGTGCTGGCTGCGGCTTCTCGCCATCCCCATTGGCCTGGGACGGCGAACCACGGCCAGTGGGAGCCGCGATCGGCTGAACCTGCCGACGCAGCAGGTAAACAAACTGGCCCGGCCCACCAGGGTGCTTACCCTGGCGAGCCGCGTGCCAGAGGTTGCTGACCTCTGCTTTAGGTCTTGTCTAACTGCAGCCAGATTTTCTGTGACACTTTTGTTTGTCTGTTTTGCGAGGACAAGAGAAAAGTCTAAAGGGGTTAAAAAAATAAATGAATTGACCTTTCAGTAATAATGCTGGGATTGACTGTCACAACGTCTGTCTTTACACCAACGTCCACGATATATTTCTCAGATATAGGAGGTAAATTGCATCTAAAGGAAAGAAGTAAAAAGTAAGTTCAAGAATGCCTTGCCACTGTTTGGGATGAGAATATGGAACTGTCTTTAAACATTTGTTATAAACAGCAAAATTAGAAGCAGATTGTGAATTAAGAATCTGATCATGGTATACGTAATCTGATGGACTGTGGTATACTTGGTCCTGCCTCAGCACAGGGTCGAGGGTGGACTAGAGGACTTCTTGAGGTCCCTCCCAGCCCTACAATTCTCTGATTCTAAAATGAGTTGATGCTTAAACTGCACACTGCAGGTCACAAATTGTTAATTTCAGTGGCTGTAAAAAGAAAAATATTTACTCCTCCCTGCTCATAGGAATGTTAACACACACATGTGCCCTGCAGAAATGTCCATTGTCTGTTAATAACATTTCCCTCTTGTCAGTTCATTGGCTTTGATTCCGATTATATTTATGGCCAGAAATATCTGGATGAGACTCCAAGAAAAACTAATCTCTAAACTCCCAGGGTTCCTCAAATATCCCCCCTCTATATTGTGGATACTTAAAACGTTTTACCCAAAAGCTAAATATAAATTA
Organism: Chelonoidis abingdonii; assembly: GCF_003597395.2. NCBI lineage: Eukaryota > Metazoa > Chordata > Testudines > Testudinidae > Chelonoidis > Chelonoidis abingdonii. Next base: position 13,900,265 of record NC_133774.1, read on the forward strand.
GATAACACTGGTATTTACGCACTTATATGCCTTCTGTTACCATACTATTGGAGCAGCTCAAAATCTTATTTGTTTTTATGCTCACAGCACTCACTGAGGTAGGGCAGTGCTGTTATCCCCATTGTACAGATGGGAAACTGAGGCACTAAGGGTATGTCTACCACTAGAATGTGAGCCCAGGCTCAGCCTTAGGGCTCAGACACAGGGTACCAGGACCTTGACCCAGGGTTCAAGCCCTATTGCTTTGCAGTGCACATGCTGCCTCACTTGACTCAGGTCCTGGGAGTCCTCCAAAAAGTATCCCACAATCCCATAGACCAATTTCCTTTGTCCTTGCTATCTTCCTTTGTCTTCTCTATCTAAAATCTTCAATTTACTCTAGAAAACAGCAGCAACCACCCTCGGTGTACATCAGCAGCTCAGTAAGTCAGTGTTAACCCATCCATTGTCTTCTGATCACTGAGCTGCCTACACACCATCAGAGAGCCTTCTGTGTTTGCAGTGAAGATAGAACAGAACAAGCCTTTTGCAAAGCGCGCTGCTTCATGGTCACAGGAGCACAGCCTGGTTTTGGAAACTCTCTGGTGCAAGGCCAGCAGAACTGTGGCCTTCAGTAAGAGGACCAGGAATGACCCTGCACAGTAGCAAATAGCAAAGAGGCTGGCGGCTTTGTAAATATACCGAAGCAGTGACTAGTGCAGGGAGCGGGTTAAGCAGCTCAGTGAGTACCGGAAAACCAGGGACCAGAACTGCACCTGGGGGAACTTGTCAAAATCATGCCCATTTTATGAAGAGTTTGGCCAGGTGCCGGGCCCTACGCCCAGAATGGTGCCAACTGTTGTGCATGATGACCTGGTCAGCTGGAATTGTGTCCAAGTGGCCCCAGAATCATGGGTGGTGGGTATCAAAGGCCAGGGGAGGCTAAGCCTCCCCAACCCTAACCCATGGCCTCACCCATGTTCCACTCCAAGGCCCTGCCCTCCCTCCCCCTGCTCCCAGCCCTGAACTCCCCTGAAGCTGGCAGGGGCTCAACTCCAGCTGATGGCTTGGAGTTTGGTTGACCCAGGGGGAAAGGATGGGCCAGTGGCCCAGGGCAGAGCTGGGGCTGGCCCAGGGCGGCATGGGGGCAGGCAGGCTGGAGCTTCTCCAGCAGTGGGGGCGGGGGCATCTTGGGGCTCCTCTGGTAGGGTTGCCAACTTTGGTTGTATGAATTCCTGGAGATTTCATCACATGGCATAATTTTTAATTAAAGATTAATCTTTAAATTCCTGGAGACTCCAAGACAATCCTGGAGGGTTGCAACCCTATCCTCCGGGTGTGTGGGATGGGCCCTCAGGCAGAAAGGGCGGGGCCAGCGGGCTACCCTCCCTGAAGGAGAGGTTCATCTGCCACCCATGCCCAGAATCTATCATGGGGATTGATGGGAGCCAGCACCAAGCACCGAATGGAGACAAAGAAGTCATTCTGTTGCTGAAACCAGTTCCAGAGCAGGCTCTGGAGCAGCTGCACACTCTGGGTCTATACTCAGAGGAGCTGTTGATGCAGCCCCTGAGGAAGAGCCTGCAGCAGACACAGACAGGACAGAAGCTGCCCCTAAGCCTGGTAAGTTTCCGGCTCCATTTTAATGTTTCTTAATACAGTAATGGGAGGGATCTCCATTCTATGAACCAATGCTGAAGTTATGAGAAGCCCCAGCTAGCAGCATGTATCTGCTAGTGGTGGACTGTATGCCAGAGACGTGGCGCCCCCCACCACATGGAGTTCAAAAAGGCAACTAGGACATGCAAACATTGAAGAACACATTTGAAGTGTATCTTCACTGGAAAGGCACGGATTTTTGCTAGGGCCATTCTTGTCACTTAAAAATAATAACTTTATATTGCCATGCCTGTAAGTATGCCTCTCTATAACCATTTTATGGTCTATCAAGCCGCCTGGCAATAGTGACCACTCCGTGCATGCGAGAGAGAGAGAGAGTGTGTGTGTGTGTGTATTTGGGGAAATGTGTTCCATTCACAAATTTAGTCCAGTTCAGTTGGAGGTAATCCATGCAGTCTATAGGTGACAAAACCATTTGTTCCAAATATGACTGTGGTTCGAAATTTTCTCCAGAAATGTGCTGGGGGCTGGGAGGACGAAGGCTGTGGAGTTCTGCATGTTTCCATGCAGTCATGGCAGGCTAAGCCATGTGCAAGCTAACGCAGCATCCTGTTGATTCCTGACCCAATCCTTGGTGCTGATAGTTACAAACTTTTCCTGAGGCAGCAATTCCAGATAGGTTGTCACATTTCGGGGAAGGGCATATGTTCCAGGGCCACCAGCCCAGACCACTCATAGCTGTGCTGTTCATTCACTTTATGTCTGAATACTTCTGTTGCAGAACCTGCAGGATTCCCACGAGCAGACTGGAATAACATCTCCCTTTGCCAGTCAGGCACCACAAGAACTGTTATGTCCTCCAAAATGTGGAAGGCCTGAAATAATAGAAAAAGTCTGTTACCCCACACCATCTGCCCCCAAACCCAAGTAGTTTTGCAATTTTCTACAATAAAAAAATGCAGCTTTGCATCTTTAACTTACCATTGTGCCGGCAATTCTTTTGCTGCACAATTAACCAAGCTGTGTCCAGGAGCTTCTGTGGGCCAAAGCATCCTTCTCCCAATATACTGAAGTTCCATTTGTAAAAATATCATTTTATGCCCTTGAAATTCCACAAAGATCTTTCCTGTGTTCCTGCAGGGAGCTATTTGAGACAATAACTCTCTATGGCTTGCCTTGTTCCAGGCCAATTGAACTCTAATGGCTGCAGCACCTCCACTGCTCAACCACACTGCAGCACACATCTGGAACAATGTAGCTTCAGAGCCCATTCCATGAGGAAGTGTTTCCGTGATGAACTTATGGTTGAAGTTCTGGAGAGGGCCACAAGTAATTCCCATGCCAAAGGCAAAGGGACCTGCGGCTAGAAGAAGGGCATGCTGCCAGGCGAAAGGCTCAGGCTGGCTGCACAGCTTGAGGACAGGGTTTTAGCATGGGAGTAGGCACTTGCTTCACAGTTCCTGGAATAGGAAAGGTGGCTAAGGGAGGAGGACAGAGCTCAGCAGAAAGAACGGTTTGAGTGGCCCATATTATTGACTGCAAGGGTAACAGCTCTTGCTATATCGTCTATGCCTGGCCTGAGTCCTCTGCACACTGCCTGTGCTGCAGTACAGAAGCAGCTTGAAAGACTCCATGGCTGGGTGGCCCAGGCAATCGGACCCCATGTGTGGCGTGGCTGGGCATGGCAATGTTACCCCATGGCTTTCTTCATGTCAAAGTTCTGGACCCATGGCTGGTCATCCCAGGTCTGCATGACAATGTGATCCCGCCAGTCTGTGCTTGTGGCCCTGTTCCAGAAGCTCCAGGCTACAGAGGGGGCACTAGAGGCTGTACAGAGTGTACTGAGAAGCAGTTAGTCAGTTCAAGTCTGTCATGCTTGGTGCTCTTCCTCCTCCTCTTCCTGCTCCCTTTATAGGTCAGAAGATGCCACCGAAATGTGCATCAGCATCTCATGGAAGTGCTGCCCGTTCCCTGACACAGGAGTGAAAACGCAAGCAAGAGAAGTTCTTCACAAAGTGTTTCCTCCATGTTGCTAGCTCGGGTAGCTGGAAGCCCACTGACCAAAATGACTGCTTGGCAAGATGTGTTGGCAGGTGGTTCAAACTTCCTGTAATGTGCATGGTGGATCGTCAAGTTTTCCCACAGTGCAACATGGTTGAAGGGCTAGCTAGAGCGTCTGGGATTTGGTTGGTTTGACTCCAGCCTGGTTGCTGCAGTGTGGAAGCCAGAGCCCCAGGTTCAAGCCTGCATTAGAAAATTCTTAATCGACGGTTAACAATCGGTTTAGATGCTCATGCCTGGGTTCTCTAACCCAGGGTTAGCTGACTTAAGTCCCACTAACCCTGGACTTACACTGCAGTGTAGGCGTACCCTAAGAGGCAGATTTTTTTTTTAACAGTATTGAGGAACGTAAAGAGGCAGATAGGTGCTTTTGAAAACCTCACCAGGACTCCATCTACCTCATTAGGCACCTAAGCATCTTTACAAATCTGGCCCTAAGTGCCTTGCTCAAGATCACACAGGAAAATTGTATGGAGCAGGGAACTGAGCTCAGCCCTTTCAAGTCCTCCCTTTCAAGGCACAATCTTCTAATATTGAGGATTCTGCAATTAGAAGTTTTATGTAGTTTCAATAAGATCTGAAGTTGTTTAACAAGATGGCAGTAATGACCTTTTGGAGGGAATGTATTTGAAGACAGTTGTTCATACATTCGTACTAGTATCCATATCATTTCGGAGACTGACATCATTGTCTATCCTTCAGCCATGGTAGGATTGCTCCCTACGATATTTCTTCTGCTAGCATGTCCAGTCTAGTTTTAAAATTTCTCTAGTAAGTTAGCTGCCAAGGGAATTCGTAGAACCTAAGTCCATAGCCTATTAGAACTCACTTTTAGGAAGATTCTCCAAATATTCAGCTTCAATTTTTAATTTTCTTAATTACCCAACTAGCAGCAAGTATCAGTGCAATACAGAAATACATTAGGGCAAATTCTATTTGTTGAATTAAAAAACATCTTATAAAAATAATGAAATCAGCTTAAAACAACAATATTTTTGGTGCATAAAATCATAAAATGTTGTGCAAGATCCCGCCAGGGATCTACTCCAAATGTGCCTGATGTGTTTCCATGTAGCTTTCGTATTTGGTCAGTAGGTGGAGCTAGGCAACAGCAACTGGCAATAAATGAAATTCCATATATAATCTAAAATAAAATCCATTGTGGTCTATATTTGTTTTCTAGAGAGGAAAAAATGGTTTCAAACCCTTTTAAACATAAACTTCCCTGTCAGTGTTAAAATAGGCATCAACATCATTAGCACTGACTTCAGCAGCGTTCTTTGGGCGCCCTGCAATATATTTTTGAGCAGTTTTTATGGAAAAATGAGATGATTATCATCCCACAGTGAAGCAATATGCCATCAGTTCAGGAAAACTTGCCTCTTCTGGACTGCACTTAAGAACATGCTTTACTTCAAAGTTGACATCAACAGAACTTAAATATGTGCTTTAAGTTAAGCACATGTGAAATGCTGTTCTGAACAGACTTCTGGATTTGAGTATTTGCATTTCTTAGTCAGGGCCTATCTTCCTTCTAGACATCAAACCACTTTCTTCGTATGAGAATCCTAATATTACAATTGTTTCCATTGAAATTCAGTCATTTTTTGACATGCTCTCTCTTTTGATTTGATCGAACTCGCAGGAACCTAATCATTAGTATCAAAATAAATACAACTTCCACTTTTTATCTTGATCCACTTCCATTTCTCTGGGCTGGTACAGGTCAATTACAGGCTATGGAAAGTCACTGTGTAACAGAAATGTCAACATTCTGAATGAGATCACAGGAAAAAAAAAGAGTCTAAAAAAGATTATTACAACTAAAAGTTGCATTATGCAGACACTAATGTTATGACGTCTGCTGTACATGCTGCCATTCACCTACTCATAGTTGGCAATCTAAATTCATAACAAGATCTGCTGCTTATTTCAATTAAAGTGACAAGAACAGTCTTGACCAATACAAATAGGTGGGATTCTGTATAAATTCAGTTTGGGTTACCTTGTCTCCAGAAAAAAATAGAAACTAGTCTGAAAAGCCAAAGAAAATTACTAGAAGCACAGAGGAATGGATTAAAAAGATCACAGCTGTTTAGTTTAGTGAGGATACAAAAGGTGATATGACAAAGGTGTATTTAGTAATGAACAGTGAAAAGAAGATTCCTAGGTTATTCCTAATTATTCCTTGACACCCAATGAAATTAAAAGGCAATCAGTCAGAATCTGATCTCATTTTCATCAGTGTAAATCAGGGTAACTCACTAACTTTAATGTAATTAAGATCAGAATCTGGTCCCATAAAGGTAAAAATGTAAAAAGAAATATTTTTTATGCAACACAATAAATAATCTGTGGAACTCACTGACACAAAATATAAGCCAGACAAAGAGTTTAATAGGATTCAAAGACATTGATCAGAGAGAGACAAGGTGGGTGAGATAATATCTCCAACCTGGACTAACTTCTACTCGAGGAAGAGACAGAGAGAGCTCTCAGAAGAACGCTGTGTAGTTTGAAAGCTTGTCTCTGGCTCTTCCCCCAGCAGAAGATGGGTCCAATAAAACACATCATCTCACTCACTTTGTCATCCTCAGACCAACATAGCTACATTACTAAAGACATTGATATGAATAATAAAAATAACCTCCTGAGTTACAGTAAGGAGGATGAAAATGTATAGGGATATCCTCCTTCAGGACATAAACCAGTTATCCCCACAGACATGTAATTTCATAATTGTCTATTAGATAGGTTTTTCTCCTAAACGATCTGGCCATTGCCAGAAACAGGATAGTTCATTAGTTGGACCATTTGTTTCATTTTGGCAATTCCTATATTTCAACATAGAAAGAATAGATGTGTGAGCTTTTACTTAGTACTATACAATGCTAAAAGAACTGTACTATAGGATGATTACCGAAATACGAAATCTGCACTGTCAATTTCCCGTCCGCATCTGCTGTTCTTGAGAATCCCTCCATTCCCAACCACAGCACATTTCTTAAATTGGGAGCGATAGTACGGCATATCCTACAGCAAAACGAGAACAAACCAGTTACTTTCCTGTGACATGCACGTGGCAGCAGTTCCCTTTTCTGCAGCTGTATCTTGAATGCAAATCAGATGGATGGAATAATAATAGGAAATTATCATATGGTCCAGTAATCCCATAATACATGTTTATATGAACTGACGTGACCATTCTCATTGTAGTTAGAGAGATGCTGTGGGGAAACTGGTTCAGAAAAAAAAAAAAAAAAAAACGTAAGAACACCTGAACCTTTAGCCAATATCTAGAACTGAATGTGTAAGTTTCCATAATGTTAGAGATGTTCTTTCACTTCTAGTTTCCAGATAGAGACCAAAACCAGAGATTCATTCTATCATAGGCATTATATTATAAATTGCCTAAAAAAACACTGCTCTTATGATATTTCTGTCCTGATTTTACATGCCGGAACATCTGATCCCATGAAACACGTGGTCTAGTTTAGAAGATTCAAGAGGTCTGCATAGTTCAGAGAAAGGCAGAACGTTTGGGATCTTTATCAGAACTGAACCTGGATTATGGATCTCTCTTCTTGTAATAACAGCATCATAATTATTATATACTAGAGTAGAACCTCAGCGTTACGAACACCAGAGTAACAAACTGACCAGTCAACCGCACACCTTATTTGGAACCGGAAGCACACAATCAGGCGGCAGCAGCAGACACACACACACACACACAAAAGGCAAATACGGCAAAGTACTGTGTTAAACATAAACTACTAAAAAAATAAAGGGAAAGTTTAAAAAAAATACGACAAGAGAAGGAAACTGTTTCTTGTATCACATAAATTAAGACGGCTAAAAGCAGCATTTTTCTTCTGCATAGTAAAGTTTCAAAGCTGTATTAAGTCATTGTTCAGTTATAAACTTTTGAAAGAACAATGATAACGTTTTGTTCAGAGTTACAACCATTTCAGAGTGACAAACAACCTCCATTCCCAAGGGTCTACTGTACTGGTACTGAGGCAGTGCCCAAAGGCCCCAATCAGGGATTGGGCCCCATTGTGCTAAGACCTCTACTGTCATAACACAAAGATGGTTACAATTTAAGGCCCCGATCCTGCAAAGACTTATGCATCTGCTTCAGCTTAAACACCATGGCCCATTGAAATCAACGGAAGCAAGGAGCCTAGGTACCTTTGAGGATATGGGCCTATGAGTCATCCCACTGGAGTCAACACAACTATTCACAATGCATAAAGTTATGCACACGCATAAGCCTTTGCAGGGCTAGGGTCTAAGCATCAAGCATCTCTTCTATATCCTAAAGGATAAAATTCTGCTCTCAGATGAATGTATGAAGCAGCCACTGAAGATAATGAGAGTTATAATCACATATCCAAGGACAGAATTAGGCCCTTAGGGTGTGAGAAGTGTGAGGCAAAGCTCAGGAGAGCTGACACCCTATGAATATGTAGAGACATGCTTATGTAAGCACGAGAATGCTCCTATTAGCACATACATATTTTATAAGTAATCTCATAATGAAAAATACATCCAGATGGAATAGTGATGTAAAATTAATGTCTAGGTGATTATTTATAGTTCACTACACATGTTGCACATAAGGCATGAGGCTGAACGACATACAATACAACTGTCCATCTCAGTAAAGCAATAACAACCCCATAGACGTGTGCTGCTGGGCTGGCTGGTTACTCTTATACAACAGAATTTCCTAGACATGAGTAAATAATGGGAAAGAGTTTTGGCTAACATTTATCCAAATTCAAAAGTAAATTTGATCTGACTGTTTTCACTTTCCACACACCTACAAGCCCTACTGATTACTCTCAAATAAATAGAAATTTTTCAGCTCGATATTCACTGAAAGCTGACCACAAATTGTCCCTTACATTGTAAAATGTGCAATTCACAATTTGTACTGTGCTGGTTAGTTACATAAATCAGGTGGTATTATTGCTGGTCCCTGACTGGGTCACTAATGCAACAAACCCACACAGGCCCTGATTCAGCAGAGCACTTAAACACATGCTTAAATTTAAGCATATGCCTTCATCCTCTTGATTTAATGGATTTAATCATGTTTAGAATTAAGCATGTTCTGACATGCTCGGAGCAACAGCGACTGGATTACTCATGTGCCTAACTTTAAGCATGTGCTTAAGTGCTTGGCTAAAATGGAGCCATACTGGGTAAACGTGAATCCTTCCTTATGTGGAGGTCCCACACCGCACTTAGGCACGACAGAAGTCTTGTGTGAAGACTGTTCTGAGGGCATACTTGGAACTGAAACAGTGTTTTAACAGAACCAGATTTCAGGCATGTAAAATTAAAAAGGTCATAGAGGACTTTTTAACTAAGGTTCTCAGGAAAAGCCGACAGCAGCAGAGGAGCACATGGTTTGGACAGAGACTTCCCTTGGGAAGGATTTATTGAAGGGGATACTCAACATCCCAGCAAAGGAGAGAGGATAGAAGCTGATAAAGAAAGGGCATCAACTGAACAGAAACAGTTAAACAACGAGGAATCCCATTCTATTACATCACAGGAAGGCAGACAACTAAATACTGACAAATTGTGTAAGTGTTTGAAAGGCTAATACAAATGCAAGAAGTCTAAATACTAAGATAGGTAAACATGACTATCTAGTATTAAATGAGGGTATTGATATAATAGGCATCAGATACTTGGTGGAACGATGATAACCAAAGGCACATGGTAATACAGTGTACAAAATATACAGGAATGAGAGTAGGTCATGCTGGTGGGAGAGTGGCACTATATGTGAAAGAAAGCATAGAGACAAATATAGAAAAAATCTTAAATGAATCAAACTATTCCATAGAATCTCTATGGATAGAAATTACATGCTTGAATAATAAGAGTATAGCAAGAGGAATATACTACTGACCACCTGTCCAAGATGGTGACACTGATTGTGAAATGCTCAGGGAGATTACAGAGGCTATAAAAAACACAAAACCCAACAATAATGGGGGATTTCAATTATCCCCATATTGACTGGGTACACGTCACCTCAGGAAAAGATGCAGAGATAACATGTCTAGACACCATTAATGACTGATTCAATGGAGCTGCTAGTCCTGAAATCCACACAGGAGGAGGCAATTCTTGATTTAGTTCTAAGTGGCACACAGGATCTGGTACAAGAGGAGTATGTAGCTCAAATGCTCAGAAAAAGTGACCATAATGTTATTAAATTTAACATTCTTGTGGGGGGGGGGGGGGGAAAGATATCAAAGAAACCCACTACAGTGGCATTTAACTGCAAAAAGTGGAACTAGACAAAAATGAGGAAGCTAGTTAAAAGGAAATTCAAAGGAATAGTCACACAAGTGAAAAGCCTATAAACTGCATGGAAACTATTTTAAAACACCATAATAGAGGCTCAAACTAAATATATACCCCAAATAAGGAAAAAAAAAAAAAAAAACTGTAAGACAACCAAAAAAATACCACAATGGCTAAACAATGCAATAAAAGAGGCATGAGAAGCATGAACCCTAGCAAGTCAAAAAAGTATAATTAAGCAGCCCAAAAAAAGAGTTTGAAAAGCAAGTAGCAAAAGACACAAAAACTAATAGTAATTATTTTTAAAATACATCAGAAGCAGTAAGCCTGCCAAACAATCACTGGGCCACTGGACAACCAAGGTGCAAAAGGAGCACTCAAGAAAGACAGGGCCGTTGCTGAGAAGCTAAATAAATTCTTTGCATCGGTCTTCACTCCAGAGGATATGAGGGAGATCCCAACACCTGAGCCATTTTTTTAGTGACAAATCTGAGGAACTGTCCAAGATTGAGGTGTCAGTGAAAGAGGTTGTGAAACAAACCTGGTGACAAATAAATCACCAGGAAGAGATTATATTCACCCAAGAGTTCTGAAGGAATTCAAATATGAAATTGCAGAACTACTAACTGTGGTATGTAACCTATTGCTTAAGCCTCTGTACCAGATGATTGGAGGACAGCTGATGTAACATCAATTTAAAAAAAAAAAAAAAAAAAAGGCTCCAGAAGCAATCTTGGCAATTAAAAGCCAATAAGCCTAACTTCAGTACTAGGCAAACTGGTTGAAACTATTGTACAGAACAGAATTATTAGACACAAAGATGAACATAATATGTTGGAGAAGAGTCAACATGGCTTTTGAAAACTCCTCACCAATCCATTAGAATTCTCTGAGGGAGTCAGCAAGTACATGGACAAGGGTGGTTCAGTTGGCCCTGGACTTTCAGAAAGCCTTTGACAAGGTCCCACACCAAAGACTCTTAAGCAAAGTAAGCAGACATGTGATAAGAGGGAAGGTCTTCTCATGGATCAGTAACTGGTTAAAAGATAGGAAATACAAGGTAGGAATAAATGGTGCGTTTTCACAGTGGAGAAAGGTAAATAGCAGGGTCCCCAAAAAATCTGTATTGGGACTTGTGCTGTTCAACATAGTCATAAATGATCTGGAAAAGGGAGTACACAGTGAAGTGGTAGAGTATACAGGCAATACAAAATTACTCAAGATAATTAAGTCCAAAGCTGACTGGTGCAGAGTTACAAAAGGATCTCACAAAACTGGGAGGGTGGACAACAAAATGGGAGGTGAAGTTTAGTGCTGACAAGTGCAAAGTAACGCCTCTTGAAAAACATAATCCCAGCTGTACGTATAAAATGACAGGGGTCTAAATTAGCTGTTACCACTCAAGAAAGATCTTAGAGTCATCACTGATAGTTCTTTGAACGCATCTGCTGAATGTGCAGCAGCAATCAGAAGAGTTAACAGAATGTTAGGAAACATTAGGAAAGCGATAGATAATATGACAAATATATAAAAAAGTTATAGTAGAATTGGAAAAGATACAGAGTTGGGCAACAAAAACAATTAGGGGTATGGAATAGCTTACATATGAGGAGAGATTAAAAAGACCGGGACTGTTCAGCTTAGAAAAGAGATAACTAAGGGGGGGATATGATAGAGGTCTATAAAATCATGAATGGTGTGGAGAAAGTGAATAAGGAAATGTTATTTACTCCTTTACATAGCACAAGAACCAGGGGTCATCCAATGAAATTAATGGGCAGTACATTTAAAAGAAACAAAAGGACATACTTCTTCATTCAACACACAGTCAACCTGTGGAACTTGTTGCCAGGGGATGTTGTGAAAGCCAAGACTATAACAGGGTTCAAAAAAGAACTAGATAAGTTCCTGGAGGATAGGTCCATCAATGCTATTAGCCAAGATAGTCAGGGACCCAACTTCATGGTGTGGGTCACCCTAAACCTCTGACTGCCAGAAGCTGGGACTGGACAACTGTAGATAGATCACTAGATAATTGTCCTGTTCTATTCATTCCCACCAAACGTGGTAGCAGCCACGGTCGGAAGACAGGATACTGCACTAGATGGGTCGCTGCTCTGACACCAGTGTGGCTATTCTTATGTTCTTATAACCTGGGGAGGGAATGAGCATTGGAGAGTAAAAGTGGTCTGGTGGCTGTGAGGGAGTAGCCTGGATTTGGGACTTGGGAGACCTGGATTCAATTCTTTGCTCCACCCACCACAGACTTCCTATAAGATCTCAGGTAAGTCACTTAGGCCCAGATCCTCAAAGGTATTTACATGCCTAACACCCATAAAGATTATTGATTTCAATGGAAGTTAGGCGTCCAAATATTTTGAGGAACTGTGCCTCAGATCACATCTGTTAAATGGGGATAATATCACTGCTTTACCTCCCAGAGGTGTCAAGAAGATAAATACATTAAAGATTGTGTGGTGCTTGGATACTATGATAATGGCAGCCATATAAGAACTTAAGATCAATATCGTGCTGGTCCTCTGCAAAGGGATGAGTTTCAGCTATTTCCACAAACATACAGCTTGAAATTCGAGATGTGTGGGTTTGTTACATAATTCACAGTCACTGTCACATAAATTAGTTTCTGCTCTTAAATTTCAGTGTGCACTGAGAATTGTACATTGGGTTGTAATGTTCTTCAGGTCAAGGATTATTTGCTGAAGAAATTTGTGTATAAATTCTAATAAATTCATTTGAGAATTCTGCAACATGTTCACAACCTGCAAACAGAAAGAAGGTAAAAATCACCGAGTTCCTAAATTTTCAAATAAGAATAAGAATCAGACCCAGACAAATAATGTGTTTAAAATATGTGGACATGTCTTTGTTGAGTTTTGGTCACTGAGCTTCATTATATGCTGATTTCTAAAGCATTTCACTAGCCAGTTAACATGTGGTCAGTAAATTCTGCAGTCAAAAGTATATACATTGCCTGCCAGCTGGAACAGATGACAACTAGATAGAGGAAAAAGCAAATGGATTATCATATGGAAAATGAAGATGCAGAATCAAGGATGCTTGCAAAAATTACATAAAGCTTGACTACTATGTAAGACTTTGTCCAATGCAGCAGCTATAGTGTGAGGTTTTAGCAAATGGATGCGGACAGGTAACAGACCTTCGGAAACATTCTGAAGATTTCTTGATTGATATGGAAGATTCCACTAGTATCCACTTCATATTTCAATTTAGTTCCCAGGGGTGTATTTTTCTGTGTAGTGAACAGAAAGGCAGGGGCATTGCAACATCTTGACAACGTTGACCTGTCAAATGAACAATAGGTGAAGAAGTTTACATGAACCAATAGCATGGAGTAAAGCTAAGAGTTACAATGAGTACTGAAATGGATAGAAATTGCTGTCCCAATGATGTTATGGTTAATGTGCTACTCTCACCATAGATTTCATATTAAACTTAAATATACAGAGGAGTGAGTGCTGTGTGCCAAAATGGAGTCAATTTCTTAGTTCACCTCTTTCGTTTAATGCCTTTTCTACTTTTGTCTTTGCAACAGAAATCCTTGAATTACTCCCACTCCTATTCCAGAGCACGGTTGTTTCTGAGCCAATGCCTGTGTCTCTGATGCCTGTGCATCCACAGTGATAAATATATGTGCACAAAGCTAAAACAATGCTGTGGCATCATTCAGATATTGGCCCTACAGGACAACATTCCAAAGCTGGGTTCTGAAATCATTGTAGAAGAACTTCAGCAAGGATATAAGATAAAATAGAGTGTTCTAAGGACAAATGACAGAGGCCTCTGGATACCAGAACAGCAGCTGAGGAGGCCAGAGAATGGCAATTGAGAAGGGTAATAAGGAAAGATAATCAATGGAATACAGAACTAACTATCAAGATTTTCATGCTGACTATTCTGAAGATTCTCAGCTGATGTAAAGCAGTGTTACTACTGAAGACAGTATAGCTGCAATCATTTACACCAGTTGAGAATTTGGTCAGCACCCTCGACGCAAAGAGCATCCTGATGAACTCTTGGTTTCGGACTGGAGCACAATACTAGGAGGCAGGACTCCACGGTTCTGTTCTATGGTTGGTCATTGACTCACAGTGATCTTCCATAATCTCTCCAGGGCCCAGATTGTGCCCCCATCTCTCCTCTCCCTGAAACATGCTGGGGGGATCCTCAGCACAGATTTCCCCTCCTTCATAGGTAGGGTGACCAGATAGCAAGAGTGAAAAATCAGCACGGGGTGGGGGGGTAATAGGCACCTATATAAGAAAAATATATAGTCCCCAAATATCACGACTGTACCTATAAACTCAGGACATCTGGTCACCCTAGAGGGTGGTGAGTCTTAGGTGCCTCTATAGCATTCTTCCACCCTCACACCATCCTGCTACCTGACTTTTTTAAAATTAACAATAGCCAAAACCGACTTAAATGCATTGGTCTCCCCGATCATAATGAACAGTAAAAAGTAATAGCCTCTTTTGATGTTTTACTTGCTCTTTAATAACCATTGATATGTGATTACATCACTCCTTTACAATCGATTACATTGAAACTCACCCCTGTTAGTTAATGGTAGCTATAGTCTCATTAACAGAAACCTGTCTTACTTGAATAGGTTGGCTTCTGTCACATTCATCTCCCATTTGCACATCTGTAGGCTCTTCCACCTGTCAAACAATTCAGTTTGCTTCACCCTGAAGACAAAACCAAAGACTTCTGAGTGCACTTTTATGAAATGAACTTTTCTTTATTCATAACACTGCATTGATGAGGGCATGTAATGTTTATTTGGTAGGAAGAGATAGTTGGCCCACATGAATGCTCTCTGTGTAAAACCTAATCCTTATGTATGACTAAAAGCACCCCTGTATTCACACCATAAACATTTTTGTAATAATTTTTGTGCAAAATATACTGTGAGATATCATTTAAAAACTAACACCACATGAATTGTCAGTATTCTTTTGTAATGTATGTACAAAATGCATACTAAGAGTTCTGAACAGAAACTGAAGTTATGACTACAATGTGTTTATCAGGCAAGTCTGGGGAGTGGGTAAACCAGTCGCTCAAAGACAAAAGACAAGCTGATGATGCTAGCCAGGTGTCAAAGTTGACTGGCAATTATGTGTCAAGTGGCCATTCTTTGCCAACAAAGCGGGGCAGAAAAAAAAAAAAGCGATTTGCATTTTGGCAAAAAACATAGAACCTTCTTCACCACAAGATTCCATGTCTCCTTCCTTATAGCTGGAATGAACTTTATCTAGGGGTAACCCTCAGGACAATGCTTTGCAAAGGGTGACTGGACTATAAACAGGGTCGGCTCCAGCTTTTTTGCCACCCCAAGCGGCAAAGAAAAAAAAGAAAAATCCGATTGAGCTGCCGCCGAAGAGGAAGAGACAGCGTGAAGGACCCGCCACTGAATTGCTGCCGAAGACGAAAGCAGAGCGCTTAAGCTGCCACCGAAGTGCCGCCCCAATAACGGATGGACTGCCGCCCCTTTCTATTGGCCGTCCCAGGCATCTGCTTCCTTCGCTGGTGCCTGGAGCCAGCCCTGACTATAAAAGTGAGGGGCAAAACCACCCCAGGTTATTACTCTTTCACTGAACAAGACAAAGGGACCAGCTCTTTGACTCTGAGGGGAGGTCCTGACCTGAGAATTTGGTCAGCCATGTTGCTGAGAACACGTGGTAAGGATTTTACCTTGAACCAAGTCTACTTTGTCAAGTTTTAGCTACTAGGAAGCACTTTTATCTTTATTTCTCTTGTAACCATTTCTGCATTAATGGCTTATACTTGGACTCACTTAAAATCTCTCTTTAAATGAACTTGTTTTATTTTTAATCTAAAAAAATGCAGTGTTGTGTGTAAACTGAACTGTTTGGTAACATCAGTTAAGAGTAGAAAACTGTTGACTATTGACCCTTTACATGGGCAAAGGACCTTTAATATCTGAACTGCCCAGGAGAAGGCTGGGCCGTGCAGAACACACACATTTTGGAGGAAATTAGGGACTGGGAGTATGTTGGGGTCACCCTGCAAGTAGTAATCAAGGTTGCTGGAAGCCAGAGTGCAACTCGTGTGTTGCTGACAGGCTGCTGGATCAGAGGTTAGACCAGGGCTACTGTTATACATAGACACTCAGAGTGTGACCTGCTTGCTGGCAGGCTGCTTGTGAGTGGCCCGATGTGGGAGCTACAACAGCAAAGCATGGTGAGGCACAACCCCCCTCGCTGGTCTGGGCTGCACCCTGGAATGGGACACTATGGTTCTTCTTACTCTTATTATTTCTACTACAGTAGTGCCTACAGGGCCCCAGCCAGGATTGGGGCTCTGTTGTGCTAGGTGCTGTACAAACACATTCCCTGCCCCAAAGAGCTTACAATCTAAATAGATCCGGCAGGCAAAGAGCAGGAGAGGAAAGAGAGGCACAAAGAAGTGAAGTGACTTGCATAAGGTCATGCCGAAGTCAGTAACACAGACAGGTACAGTCCAGTGTCCTGTCCACTAGACCACAAATGTTATATATTGACTTTAAAGACAGACCCGGAAGTCTGATTAAGTAGTGGCAGTTCATGTTAATACACACATCCTATTTATGCCTGTTTCTCTTTTAATCACACTTATACTTTCAGATTCTCCTCCTTCAATTCTGAAAGAAACCTGAACGTTTAAAAAACAAGGTGATCTCTTGTGTCTGATTTTTCTGGATTCCATTTGGCAATGATGGCTAATTTATGGACTCACAGAGATTAGATCTGGAAAAGATTTGGGGAATTTGGTGCCCAGTTTCTTTAGGCCCCTTTGAAAATCCCATTCTCAAAGTATAAAGCCTCAAGTTCTCCTCTAAGGCCTTGTCCATGCTAGGAATTTCAGCCATCAGGGTAGCTGCAAACCCCTAGCGTACCTGTAAAGCCACTATAAACTGTGATTTCCACCCCTGCAACTTAACCCTGCTTGAAACTGGGAGAACAAAT
Source organism: Chelonoidis abingdonii (assembly GCF_003597395.2). NCBI lineage: Eukaryota > Metazoa > Chordata > Testudines > Testudinidae > Chelonoidis > Chelonoidis abingdonii. Next base: position 13,917,271 of record NC_133774.1, read on the forward strand.
TATTGATTGTTTACCTTGCTGTAGCATCTAGGAGGCCAGTCATAGAGCTGGATGCTTTGAGCTAGGTATTGTACAAACACAGAGGACCCCTGTCCCAAACAGCTTCAGTCTAAGGGGACGTCCAGACTACCCACTGGATCGGTGGGTAGCTATCAATCTATCGGGGAACGATATATCATATCTCGTCTAGACGAGATACATCGATCCCCAAACACACTTCCGTCGACTCCAGAACTCCAGCAGGGCGAGCAGAAGAAGCGGAGTCGATGGGGGGAGCTGCAGCCGTTGATCCCGCGCCTTGAGGACGGGAGGTAAGTCAAAATGAAATACGTGAACTTCAGCTACGCTATTCCCGTAGCTAAAGTTGCGTATCTTACATCGACACCCCCACACTCCCCCGCTGCAGACCAGGTCTAAGTAAGCTATCCTGATGCCAAATGAAACTGATAGATGTCTTGCTTATCTACGATAAGGCTAGGTCTGCTCTGGAGTTGGAAGTTGTGATTCCCAGCCTGCGTAGACAGACCCGCACTGGTTGTACTTGACCTAGAAACTAAAAACAGCACTGTGCACGTGACTGCATGGGCAATGGTTTGGGTTAGCCGCTCAAAGTACGTACTCGGGACCAGGTAGGATTGTACTTGGGGCAGCTAGCCTGAGGAGCTGCCTGTGCCACCACAGACACACTCCTACTCTTAGACACTAGCTCAAGCACAGCTAGCACGGGTAAGTCTACACGAGCTGGGAATCACACCTCCCCACTCAAATGTAGATGTACCTGCAGCAATTCACTGGGATAGCTACACTGGTGGCTGGCCACTGATGGCTGTAACCAGAGCATGTCCTCAGTGCAGGCAATGCCTAAGACCCAACAACGACTCTTGAAGTTAATGGGAAAAGTCCCCTCTGATGTCAAGGGAGGTTGGATCAAGCCCCTAGTGCACCTCTTCCAGTTAAAGATTTTTCCCAGCTGTATTTTTTGCTTTGCCCACTCTAGTTTTAATTCTCTCCAGTGATGGGACTCTCTCCACTGCCCTTAGGGAAATTATTCCACAGTCAACATTCGGAAGCATTTTTTTTCTGATATCCAGGCTCAATTTTCCTTTGCTTAACTTCATGCCATTGCATGTGGATGTACTGTAACACGTACTTTCTGCCTTACAACCCAGCTATAATCCTCCGTGTGGCATATTAGCCTGCAGCTGTGGAGGTCATAGCCTCACCATTATGGCAACTCTGTGGACTTCTATAAGGAAAAAAAAAAAAAAAGAGCTTTCATTGGGAAAATCAAGAGAAAATGTACTTAAGAGTGGGAAAGTTCTTACTGCTCAGTTATTTCATGGAGCAGAACATAAAATAGCCTTCTGCTAAGAGTCTGAGCCAGACCGGTCTGTAGATTTCACATTAAAAGATTGTCTTTTATATCTTCTGGGGAAAGGAAGAGGACTTCAATGGTCAGCATCATGGGACTACCTTAAAGCTCTAGAAGTTGCTCCTACCTACCTAGACGAGTTCATGTGTGATCTTCAGTACCTGGCACCTAGATACACCTCTGCCTCGATATAACGCTGTCCTTGGGAGCCAAAAAATCTTACTGCATTATAGGTGAAACCGCGTTATACTGAACTTGCTTTGATCCATCAGAGTGCGCAGCCCGCCCCCCCCCCCCCCCCAGAGCACTGCTTTACTGTGTTATATCCAAATTCGTGTTATATCAGGTCACATTATATCAGGGTAGAGGTGTACCATGGTGCCAGGGAACTCACAAATATCTAGGTAGAATGGATACATGATGTCCCTTTTTGGACTCTGATGAAGTTTGAGGTCTCTTGGAGGCTCCTGGATCTTGGTGCATTCTCTTTGGGTTTGCGGGGTTTGAATGCTCCCTATGCTGGTTTTCAATAAAATAACAAGGGTTTTTTAAGAACAGCTTTATATTTCACACTGGTGTAATTTAGAGCTTTCCAGAGAGTGGAAGTCACTCTTAAAGGTCATACTGTACCTGCTGTAGCACATCAGAGCATGCTAATTTGGAAATCTTCCATTATCCCTGAGGGATAACTAAGGGGAAAAGAATATTCCACATGCACATTAGAAGAACCCAGCATGACAAACAGAGCTTTGCTATGTTAAACAGCTCATGGTACTACCGTAATACAAACAATTTATAATTGCATATCCTAGGCTAATTCTATCCCATTAAATTGGAATTCCACTGGATAAGATACAGAGCGGTGATTTTCTCTATGCCCTGCAATCAATATAAGAGAACATGATTCTAGCACACACCCTGGCAAGATGTTCCTATTCTCATTATTTATTTTTAAGCATCGTGAGTCAGCAAACTAGACAAAGTTGCTATGCCTATGTCCTTCATCCAGTGCCAGTCACAGGGGAAAAGGCAGCAGCCAGCTTTGCTATCTGTACAGAGTCAGTGGGGGAGGTGTATGTCCAAGATTCATGCAGAGCTGTAGCAGCAAAGTGCTGTTGCTATTGTGTTAGATGGCTGTTTTCATCAATACTTTGCACATCTAGAACTTTTCATCTGAAAATCTCAAAGCACTTTACAAACAATAATTAGGCCTATGAGTAGGTCTGTATTATCACTGGGGTTCTAAGCACCCGGAGGCAGGAAATTTGTCTTTTATATGCCTGTCTATAAAGTAACTGGCACTATCCAAATAATAAATAACTACAATCCCCAGTTTCCTACCTGAGGCAGAGAGGTTAAACGTCTTGCTCAAGATCACACGCTAAGTCAGTGGCAGATCTGAGAACAGAGCCCCTGAATCCTACTTCCAAGTTAACCTGCTCTAACCCCTAGAGAACCCAGTCCCTTGGACAAATAGCTGATGAATGAGTGGCTGAGCTGTAGGCCTACTGCTGCAATGGCTAAAAGAAATATATATCTTTTATGGACCAGACACAGGTTTTTCTTTGAAGCCCCGACAAGTGCGAGATTGACTCCAGTAAATCCCACGGAATATTCAGATAGCAACCAGGTCTGCAGGCCCTGCTCATCCTTTGCTTGAGACTCTCAGCTGAATGTCTGCCTGGCGCTGGAATATGCTGTGGATAGAGGCATGGGTGGTGGGTATCACAGGCCAGGGGAACCCGCCCACACCCCACCTGGAGGCCCCCTCCTGCTTCCAACTCTTCCTTCATGGCCCCAGCCCAAGCTGCTTCTCATCCCTGAAGCAGGCAGGGGCAGGCCAGCTGGCTGGCGGCCTGGGACATGACTGGTGTGGGTGCTCGAGTCACCTGTCTAGCATCTGTGAGCGCTGGGGAGAACTGGCCGGTGCAGCCCAGGGCTGGGACAGGGGAGTCAGCGGCTGGGGCCAGCCAGTGAGCCAGGACTCAGGGCGGCTGGTGCGGAACTCCTCCAGCTGTGGTGGGGCACTCAGGGCTGGGGAGGGGGACCGGGCCTCGGGCAGAAGGGGCAGGGTCAGGGGCTAGCCTTCATGAATGGGTGGTTCATGCGCCACCCATGGATGGAGGCATTTTGTCCAAGATCATGTGTTAAAGGCCAAATGTGATACATATCAAAAAACATGAAAGATAGAAAGTAAGGGGAAAAAACTGTCCTTATAACTAACTATGTCCATTACAGACACTCCCTTTAAGAGGGTAGCAGTGGGCCACACAGGACCACCAAGAGTGCCAACATAAAGAATGCGAACTGCAGAGTTTGGCATGGACCTGCCAATCACACTACCGAAAGCATGCCGGAAATATCCGAAGAGTAGTGTGTGTTGGGTTCCTCCTCCTTTCCCTTGCTCATCTAATCTACCAGCCAGTATTTTATCTTGTCTTTGTCTTGTCTTAGAACAAAAGCTCTTCAAGGCCCTGATTCAGCAAAGCACTTGCGCACATACTTAATTTTAAGTGCACAAGTGGTCTCATTGAAGTAAATGAAATTTAAGCACATGCTTAACTACTCATCTGAATTGGGGCCCAGGACAGGAAGCATGCCTTGATCTGTGTTTAACAATAATAATACCTTGCTCTTTCATAGAGATTTGATTTTCATCAGTAGCTCACAAAGGGTTTTACAAAGGTCAGTGTCATTATCCCCATTTATAGGTGGAGAAACTGAGGCACAAAGAGTTGGTGTCCAGTTTGCAAATTAATTCCAGTTCTGCAGTTTCTCATTGAAGTCTGTTTTTTAAGTTTTTTCGTTGAAGAATTGCCACTTTTAAGTCGGTTATTGAGTGTCCGGGAGATTGAAGTGCCCTCCCACTGGTTTTCGAATGTTACAATTCTTGATGTCTGCTTTGTGTCCATTTACTCTTTTGGGTAGAGACTGTCTGGTTTGGCCAATGTACTGGACACCATTAAATTAGGCCTGAATAAAGACTAGGAGTGGCTAGGTCACTACAAAAAGTAATTTCCCCTCTGTGATACTCACACCTTCTTGTCAACCGTTAGAAATGGGCTACCTCCACCTTGATTGCATTGGCCTCATTAGCACTACAAAAGTAATTTTCCCTCTTGATATTCACCTCTTCTTGCCAACTGTTGAGAATAGGCCACTTCCACCTTAATTGAATTGGCCTCGTGAGCACTGACCCCCCACTTGGTAAGGCAACTCCCATCTTTTCATGTGCTGTTATATATATACTGCTTACTGTATTTTTCACTCCATGCATCTGATGAAGTGGGTTTTAGCCCATGAAAGCTTATGCCCAAATAAATTTGTTAGTCTCTAAAGTGCCACAGGGACTGCTAGTTGTTTTTGCTGATACAGACTAAAATGGCTATCACTCTGAAACTGTTTTCAAGGAGACATTTTTAATAATAAATAATTGTTTAAACCAATACCTGGGCTGTTTTTCATTTACATGTGGAATCTCTCCAGGATTTGTTACAGTTTTGTAGAGAAGACTTTAAAGTTACGTTATCTAGGTCAAAGTTCTCTTCTCATAGCTTAGAACTCAGTCAAAGGGTATGTCTACTCTGCAGCTGGAGAGTGATTCTCAGTGTGGGTAGAAAGGCATGCATTAGAGCAGGGGTCGGCAACCTTCGGCACACGGCCCAGCAGGGTAATCTGCTGGTGGGCTGTGAGACATTTTGCTTACATTGACAGGTCGCTGCTTCCCGCAGCTCCCATCAGGGTCACCCAGAGGATTCAGAGGTCCCTTCTGTAAAAAAAAAAAGTTGCAATATTATAGAATACTATATTCTCCTGGGGACCCCTGTGGGGCCTGGGGCAAATTGCCCCACTTGCCCCCCTCTCTGGGCAGTCCTGGCTCCCCTTGGCCAGGAATGGCAAATGACGGCCACTAGGAGCTGCAGGGGGCCGTGCCTGTGGATGGGCTAGCAGATTACCCGGATGGGCTGCATGCCAAAGGCTGCCGACCCCTGCATTAGAGCCAGTGCACTAAACACAGTGGTGTAGCTAAAGATAGCTCAGGCAGCTGCCTGGGCTAGCCACCCGAGCATGCACCTAGGCGGTCCAGGCAGGTTTGTACTCAAGAGGCTGCACTCAGCTACTTTTCTATTTTTAGCGTACTAGCTTGAGCAGAACTAGCGCTTGTCTGCCTGCACTGGGAAGCGTGCTTCCAGCTGCTACATGGACATTTACCTATTGTGCAGTTGTTTCATGAGCACAACTCCCATTGATATCAATGGGAGTATGTGCTGGACATGTACTAAGGAGGCCTGTAGTGAAAATAAGGAATATGCACTGTGGACTGAAGAAGAGAATTTTGTCCTTACATCAGTTATTATTTTACCTTTTTATTATGTTTTAAAACCCCTTTTCAGGGATGTATAATCCTCTTAGGCAACTGATACATCTCCTGACGTACCTGTGGGACCATACAAGACCGAATTCTGAAACTGCATTGATGAAATGACAGAATTGTGCTATGCTACTGAATTGTTTAAATTACTTGGCAAATGAAAACACACGATATGATCTCAGTAGAGGGCCCTGAGTAGACTATTAGAGATGAAAACATGGGCTCCTTACATTAATCGAATTCAAGTGGTGGCACTGAGCCTGGCCCAAAGCCCACTGAAATGAATGGAAAGAACCCCATTGCTTCCACTGGGGATCAAGTTCTTTATTCCCCTTACTTTGACATGGAAGCTCAAAATCCCTGCTCCTTGGAAATGTGTTTTTGGCCCCCTAATTATACGTGTGTTTGTAACCTGTCTGACAAGGCAACCATTTTATAAAGCAATTGCTCATACTTACATAGAGAGCACTTTCACCTCAATGATATCCTGTCTTAATTCCAGGCATTTGGTGGAGTTGTATTCAAAAGGCCCTTCATAAAACTCAAAGTACCTAAGGAAGAACAAGGACAAAAATATTAAAGGTTACAAAAAATGTTAGATTCTGAAACCTAGCTTTGTTTATCAAGGGAAGCATGGCTGAAGCCAATGCCAGTGTTCCCTGTCCCTTTTAGGATGCAAGGTCTGGCCCCAGGATAGAGCAAAGTTATTACACAAAAGTAAAACACTGGTACCATCTGTGGCTGCAAAATGCCAAGTGTCCCTGTCCCTTTAGAAACTCAAATGCTAATGGTCAAATTTTCAAGAGAGAGCTCCCTCCACCACTTTCCAGTTAGCCAGTTTAAATAAGTGGCCAGGTTTTAAAAACTGCTTAGCGCCTGATTAGACACCTAAGTGAAGTCACCATATTTTCAAGTGGTCAGTACCCAGCAGCTCCCACTAAAGACAAGGACAGCAGTGGGTTGCTGCCGGGTGCTGAGCACTTTTGAAAATCTGTCCCCCTTCATTTACAGGCCTGAATGGGCACAAAGTACTTTAAGATCTGCCCCGGTGTCTTTTCATAGGATGAAAGCTACAATTTCTACATGACCGGAATAGCATTTTGAGTTTGGTTCTTCTTGTCAATATCACAATTTTAAGCAGTTGACGTTTTCTTTGGATTCTCCCCCCCCTCCCAGTACATGTTTTTGATCTGAGATCCTTTTAATTTAGAAAACAAAGATTTAAATGGTAAGAAGTGGATTTAATCATTTAAGTGGATTTACTAATCTACATCACAAATAAGAGTAGACTGATAGCTGTGTTTTCATCAAAAACTTGATTTTCTCAGTAAAACCTACCTGCACTATTCGTTGGGCTGGGATGAAAGGGCAAATTAAATTAAATTTCAGATATTCAAATTTGACACCAGAGGGAGCCCACGCTGTCTACGAAGTTTAATGAAAACATACTGGAACTACCACAGGCAGAATAATGATTTCAAACCAAGCTCCCTATCTGCCTAAATCTTTAAGTACCATTTCATCAGTGTGAGTCAGTAAATCAAAATCATTTATCTTTTAGAAGACACACTCTAGCCTAAACAGAAGTTATCGGCTTAATGCAGAAATTATTGGGGAAATACTATGGCCTGTGCTATGCAGGAGGTCAGACTAGATGATCATAATTTTGTCTTCAAGGCCTTAAATGCTCTGAATCTATAACTACAGACTTAATTTACTATGCATTTGTATTTTCCACAAGGAAGAAAAGTACAAGGGTTTCCACTTTGTGGCCATATATTGGGAATACAACTGGAATGTGGGTTGGTTCCTAACACATTTTTAACATTATTTTTAAGTAAATTGGCATCAAAATACTAAGTTTCCAATAACCATTTCTTTGAAAGATTCATGGAAAAAGTTACTTCTCTTGGTAGTTCAAGCAATCAGAAGCACCTTAAATTTTGGGAACCCATCCTGGGACATCTAATGTGGAGAAGTAATGAGCACTCATAGCTCCAAAAGAAGGTAAGGGTGTCTAGGGCCTCACCTATATTCAAAGTTACACCAGTCTAACCTTACACTGATTTAACAGCTGATTTGGTTAAACCAGTGCAAATCTTTTGTGGACACACTTAGATTTAAATCTGGCTCATGCCAATTTATCTTAACTCAATAAGGAATCAGTGCTGGTATCCCATCTTTTTGGTCACAGAACTATTATGTGTATGCAGCTTCTCTTACCAGACTGAGGCTAGAGTCAGGAAATACTATCAAGCCCCACCAGTTGCTGCTGTTTTTGAAGCATAATGCAGTGCACTTCCACTGCACATAGATAGGCACAGGGACTGAGTATTAATGACACCTGGGTCATCTGTGGGATTTGAACCTAGTCCCTCTAGATCTAAAAAGCATGGCTCACCACTGCCTAAGCAGTGGTTCTCAGCCAGGGGTCTGAGGCCCCCTGGGGGGGGCATGAGCAGGTTTTTTGGGGGGGGAAGCATGAAGCGGGGCCAGCATTAGACTTGCTGGGGCCCAGGGCTGAAAGCCAAAGCCCCACCATGTGGGGTTGAAGCCCAGGGCTCTGAGCCTACCACCTGCGAATGAAGCTAAAGCCTGAGCAACTTAGCTTCATGGGGGCACCTGTGGCATGAGGCTTCAGGCAATTGCCCTGCTTGCTACCCCCTAATGCAAGTCCTGGCTTTTATACCCCAAAAAACAATTGTGGCCATGGAGTTTTTATAATATGGGGGGGGCACTCTTTACATGGCCTGAGCACTAGAGGGAGACAATGAGCCAGACTGTATTCATGGGGGTTATCTGTACATACTGCAGAGTCCCAGCCTGTCCTTGCAATGGCTATGAATGTGAGCCACCCCTCTCTCCCATTCGCCTCTGCCACCTGTTCTTTCAATAATAATAAGAGACATACCTCCCTCCCAGAACTGGAAAGGACCTTGAAAGGTCAAGGAGTCCAGCCCCCTGCCTTCACTAGCAGGACCAAGTACTGATTTTTGCCCCAGATCCCTAAGTGGCTCCCTCAAGGATTGAACTCACAACTCTGGGTTTAGCAGGCCAATGCTCAAACCACTGAGCTATCCCTCCCCCCCAAGCCAATACTGGTAACACAGTAAGCCAGGGTGAGTGATCAATGACAGTATTTTGCTGTAGTACAAAACAGCAACTATAAATTGCGGGCCTGACTCTCCTCTGATACTAGATTTTCAACAGCGCAGCTCCACTGAGTTCACTGGAGTCACTCCTTACTTAGACTGCTGTGAGCGAGAGGAGAGGGCAACCCTGAATATGCCCATTTCACTCCACACTAGAGGATGAAACGCAACACCATGCCAACATCCACCACAAGGTAGGTACCACTCAATCCGTAGCAGCTTATGTGGGACACAAAGGGTGTGTACACCTGGTGCTGGCCTTCTGCACAGGGGTGAGTATCACCTCGAATGAACAGAATATATAGTAAGTCCCTGGAGACTGAAAGAAATTGTTAAAATCCAGATGAACACTCTTCTTTCCGTGCTGTTCTGTGTCCGTTTCCTAAATTAGAGAACCCCAGCTCCAATGTCAAACAGCTCCCGTTACCATATGGTAATCCTGCAGGGGGAAGCGGGGAGCTGGCTTCCATCAGAGAGGGAGATGGCACTTTATGAGCTATGTATGAAATGTCCTGAGTCCCAGAGATCCCCCTGGATCATTTCCTGTTTACACAAACAAACAGCCAAGCCAGACACTGAGAAGAGAAAGGATGTGTTATAAACCAAGGGGAATGGGGTGAGGGAAGGGATTATACTAAAATTAAACAGTGCCTACATGATGAACGGAAACCCCAGTAATAGCACTGCATTTCTAACAGAGGAAATCCATTAAATAACATTTGAAAAGATTAGAGGGCCATGTTGTGATCCTCTTATTCTCCCTGAGTAGCACCTCGCTTCTCAAATAGCCTCATTGCTTTCAGCACGATCTTGTGAGAAGAAGGAATTCGCAGCCTGGCTCCTCGGACTGGCTGCTACACAGGCAGCTGGTGAACATATTTTTCTTGGGGGGCTGAGCCCGCTCGGCACTCACCTTGTACTGGCAGCTCTGGCCTGCAGGGCTGAGCCCAGCTCTCTGCTCTGTTGCTCTTGCTGCTCGCAGATTCATCGCCTGCCACAGTATCACTTGATGATAGGGTAGCCAGGTGTCTGGTTTTCGATCAGAGCACCTGATTGAAAAGGGACCCTGGTGGCTCCGGGCAGCACTGCTGACTGGGCCATTAAAAGTGCGGTTGGGGGTGCAGCAGGGCTAAGGCAGGCTCCCTGCCTGCCCTGGCTCAGTGCAGCTCTCCCAGAAGAGTCTGGCTTATCCCTGCGTCCCATAGGCACAGAGGCAATGAGGAAAGCTTCGCGTGCTGCCCCCATCCCGAGCACTGAATCTGCAGCTCCCAATGGTTGGGAACTATGGCTAATGTGAGCTGCGAGGGGTGGCGCCTGTGAACATGGAGGCGCCTGGTTGCCTCATCCCCTAGGAGCCGAACATGCCAGCAGCTTCTGGGAGAGGTGGAGTGTACACCCCAACCCCCTCCCACACCCTAACTCCCTCTCAGAGCCTGCACCCCAACCCCCTGTTCCAGCCCTGAGCCCCCTCCCAGATTCCACACTCCCTCCCACACCCCAAGCCCCTGCCCTAGACCTGAGCCCTCTCTCACACCCAAACTCCCTCCTGGATCCTGCACCCCCCCCACACACTCCAATCCCCTGTCTCAGCCCTGAGCCCGCTCCTGCACTCCAAACCCCTCATCCCTGGCTCCATCCTAGTGCTCGCACCCCCATCCGGAGTCCTCATCCCCTCCCATCCTCCTGACCCAGCCCAGCGCTCTCTCCACACTCTCACCCCCTCATTTCTGGCCTCACCTTGGAGTCTACACCCCTCCTGCACCCCAATCCCCTGCCCCAACCCCAGTCCAGTGAAAACCCCAGAGAAGGGGTGGGGCAGGGGTGAAGCAAGGATGTTTGGTTTTGTAAGATTAGAAATTTAGCAGCCCTATTCAGCAGGAGGGACCACCTGTAAGAGGTAGCTCGTCTCCATGCCAGTCCAACCATTACTCTTTATGATGAGACTGCCAGAAGAGGGTGTTAACTGTGATTGAGATGTTGGGGCAGTAGGAACTGATCTAAAACCAGCTCATCTCACATAAGCCATGGAACAACTGTCACATGGACTATCACCCTGATCTGGATTTGAACCCAGAGACAAAGCCCTCTAGCACCAGGCTATCCAGTTCCCAGAGCCAAGCTGTCACAGCTTTAAAAGCTCACTGAAATGGTATCTATTAAATATATTAAAATCCTATTTGCCTCTCTTTCGCCCCAGCTGCATTTGTTCTATTTATTTGCTTTTAATAGAGGCAGCTTGCTGAAATGCAGGTAGGCCTCTTCCCTCAGAACTGCGGTGTGTGGTATTTTCCCATGAGAGGCACTGTACCTTCACCCACTCACTATATTACAAGTTAAGGTTCTGCCTATTAACTCCCACTCTACATTATGCAATTCCTTGCAACTGACGAGGCACTAGGCTTTTAAGTAGTATAAATTAGCACAAATAGGTAACATGACAGAAATCTGTCCTCTCTGTTCTCTTCATTAGTCTAAACTTGACACATAGTTAAGAAATGACAGCGGGGTACGTTTTATTTTGTTTTAGACTATTGATTACCCAGGTGCACGTTCTCACTGACAGATACTCAACAGCCATTCCTTTTACCCAGTGGAGCTCGATGTTCTACCTTCCCAAGAACAATGATCGTTCTTCCATGAATTCAAAGAAGTTTTTACAATGCATGCCCACAATGTCACTTCTCTCTACTTTAACTTTTTTCCCCATCTCTGGAAACCTGAGTAATTTTTGTCCCCTACCCCCAGGATCACCAATTAACTGAAAATACACACTGATGCAAAAATATACACACTGACACAAAAATACGTGAATCTTCACCTAAGTCCAAAATGAATCAAACTATATCAAAACATACAGCACACGTACAGGAGCCGTAACATGCCCAAAGATGCAAACACACTGGGTTAGATTTTCTCATAGTGGTACACTACACACTTTGTTTACATACTACTGTAGGTACATTCAGGTCACTTTTGGTTATCTAATATTTGACGTCTCTCTCTAGCATCAAATCCCAGGTCTTAAGATAACACCTACAGCTGCAAGTGCAGGAAGAGGATTCTTTCCATATGACTCTCAGTAGTGAAATGAAATGTGATTTGCACTGTGGTCTCCCAGCTTTTACGAACTGAGGCTTTCTTCCTCCCTAACCTTCATTTCTCCTCCATGCTTTTATTTACAGCTGTGCAGCTTTTGAGTTCACTACTGATAGGAGGAACTGGCACCGTGCTCGTGCATTGGCTACTTTTTTCAGAGTAGCAGCCGTGTTAGTCTGTATCCGCAAAAAGAATAGGAGTACTTGTGGCACCTTAGAGACTAACAAATTTATCTGAGCATAAGCTTTCGTGGGCTACAGCCCACTTCATCGGATGTATAGAATGGAACATATAGTGAGGAGATATATACATACAGAGAACATGAAAAGGTGGGAGTTGCCCAACCAACTCTAAGAGGCTAATTAATTAAGATGAACTGTTGTCAGCAGGAGAGAAAAAAAATTTGTAGTGATAATCAAGATAGCCCATTTAAGACAGTTTGACAAGAAGCTGTGAGGACTGTAACTCTGAGCTCTTTGATCAACTGCAGTTAAGTTACCTCTTCTCCTTGAACCTCCAAGATCTCCTTGATCATGCTCCATCAATTATGTCTGCAACCTGCCCTAGAGGGACTCTACCTTTGGGGTGCTGTTTCATTAGATATGTTGTGCAGATTTTAAAAATATCGTTAAGGGTCATTATTAGATGTGTGTCTTTAAACGAGAGCTTCCTCTCCTACCGCTTGTATATCTAAGTCAGCATGCTCAGTTTGTGATGACTGCAAGTCACACTTCCACAGCAAGGGATCCTGATGCCATATGGACTGGATTATGATCTCACTACAGGAAGATCAAGCTTTTCTCCAAAATGAAATGCCTTCCGGTGGCTAAGAAAATGAGAAGTCAAGGGTCAGGTCCTGGGGGCTTTTATGAAGCTCTAAATAAGCGAAAAGCTCTATTGACTTCAGGGGAGGATCTGAGTGAGGGCCAAGTCTCTCTTGCCTTCCTTATAGAAATAGTTCAATGTGAATACTAGAATAAGGCTTGGCCATTAACAGAGCTTTCAGGATTTGGCCCAAATAAACTGATAAATGTATTGTCTCCTTTTAAATTCTGACCCCAGATTTGTTACCCACACAGTAACACTTACCTAGCATTTTACATCTTCCAACGGCTGTCCAAATATAAACTAATCCTCACTATATCCCTGAAAGGTAGGTAGGTAATTTCCCAATTTTACAGATGAGGAAGCTAATGCAGAGGTTACATGACTGGCGTGGCAGAGCAAGAATGAGAACCCAGGGCAGGAGTTCTGGCTCTGCTCTCACTCTTCACCAGTGGAGCCCTGTTAACTAGAATGAGATTGCGCCAGTAACACTGAGTGCAAGACTCTGGCCTCTGATGTTAAGTGAAATAACCTTTCATATGGTAATCTGTGAAAGTGAACACCTGAGAACATACCATTGCCAAATGGAATCTCCTGCTTCCATCACAGCTCAGAACTGGCAAGGGAGTGGGAATAGTACAGCATGTGGATCAACATACACTCCTCTAGGGGCATGGGACAAAAAAATCATATTGCTTTGTATGCTGTTTCTGCAGTCTGATAAACTATCAGTGGTAGCTAGATACTAGGAAGGGTCTTTAAAGGGAAGGAGTGACCTGTGTGGGGGTGGTGTGTGTTGTAATAACTGGGCCTACAAACTTATCCTAATTGTAAGATCAAGTGTAAGGCGGGAGAAGAAGTCCATTAAATGTCACAACACTCTGTAACAATAATAGTTAAGGGGAGAAGGTGGGAAAGGGAGATAGAAAGACTAAATTAGTCTAACCAAAAAAAGCCTAGTCAGTTTAATTCAAAGACTGTGTTAACAGCATGCCTGGTAAATAAGAAAAGTGGAGGATTGATAAATCAATAGACCAAAATTGGTGAGTGGAAAAGAATAAGAGGAAGGGCTGTTCCACCCACCACTCCCTGTTGGGGTCCTTAAAAGAAAACCTTGTGGGGAAAAATTAAGTAGCAGCAGCTGTCAGCCAAAAATGTCTAGCAGGCCAAGACTGTCTATTTTGCAACACTACTGTAGGCCTGTAACCAGAAAGGCAGTGAAAAACAATGCCCTATGCCCACGGCGGCTCCAGGCACCAGCACACCAAGCGCATGCCTGGGGCGGCAAGCCACGGGGGGCACTCTGCTGGTTGCCACGAGGGCGGCAGGCAGGTTGCCTTCGGCGGCATGCCTGCGGAGGGTTCACTGGTCCTGCGGCTTCGGTGGACCTCCCGCAGGCTGCCGCCGAATCTGCGGGACCGGGGACCTCTCGCAGGCAAGCCACCGAAGGCAGCCTGCCTGCCGTGCTTGGGGCAGCAAAATACCTAGAGCTGCCCCTGCCTACACAGCCTACTGCTGATGCATGTTTGCCAGATCTTGGCATGGCTCATGAAACCATGTGCCACGCCTGTGTTTTAAGCAGTGTTGTTGCAGCCATATTGGTCCCAGGACATTAGAGAGAGACCAGGTGGGTCAGGTGATATCCTTTATTAGACCAACTTCTGTCAGTGAAAGAGAAGTTTCAAACTACACAGAGTATGTCTACACTGCAATTAGCCACCTCTGGCTGGCCTGTACCAGCTGACTCAGGCTCACGGGGCTCAGGCTAAGGAGCTGTTCAATTGTGGTGTGTGATGAGGTGCAACTCACCACTGCGGCGCCTCCTGCTGGCTGCCCTGGGGATTCGCTCTGTATGTCAGTCCACCCTCTACTGGTGATGTCTCGGCAACATCACTTCTGCTCCTGGGACCCATGTCACTCCCAGGACCACAGCATCCTCTTCATGACATAGCCCCTCCGGCTGTACCACACTCCATGTTCCCCCCTTCCAGGGGACAGTATCGTAGTCCCTCAGTCCAGCCACTTCCTCAGTGCCAAGTGGAGGTGAAGGGGATACGGGCCTGTCCACTACTCTGGGTCCCAGCACAGGGACCCTGTGGATGGCTGCCACTTGCTGCATCCCCTTTGACTCATCTGTAGATTTCCCTGAGCCACTTCGCAGCCCCAGCACCCTCTTTGCCCTTGCCTCAAGGCCTCAGCCTGCAGATCCCTGCAGCCTGCCAGGAGCTACCTTTAGATCCCTGGGTCTCTGCCTGAAGCAACGCTATGTCCAGGGTGCTTGCTGCCCTCTGCCTGCAAGGCAGCCAGTCCTCCTCCCTCCTCAAGCTCCAGGGAGTAACTGAAGCTGCTCTGCAGCCCTTCTTATATGGGCCAGCCCTGCCCTGATTGGCTTCTTCTCCCAACTCCCCTCTGATTGGCTGCTTCCTGGCAGCCTCCCAGGGGCTCTATTAACCCCTTATGAGCCAGTGTGGGGCAGATGTTCTACCACATGGTGTAGACGGTCAGGCTTGGGCTCTAGCCCAAGCTCTGGGACACTCACATCTTGCAGAGTTCAACTGGACATAGACCTGGTCCTTGATGTCAGAAGACGAGGCGAGTCTTGGGGCATACACACTCACAAGTTTGACTGGGCCCTCAGATGTGAACAAGCATAGTACCAAAGTTCTCTCTGATCCATCCGTAGGTGGCTCAATCATCCCCAGAAGTGATTTCTTGATGGCAAACCTCACTCCAAGCTCTCACGTTTCTTCTGCACTTTTCCCCTACCGGAAAAATGTGTAGTCGTTTTCTCTGAGAGATCCACTTGACGCTAGCTATGTTTTTTGGAGGGATGAGATATCCAGATTGGGTTGTTTCAGCTTGTCATTGACCACGGCAGTTTTACATGCATCTTTGATCTGCTGAAGGTCCTCAGATAATCCAGTTGCCATGGTGTGGACGTTCCAGCACTCTGTCTTTAAGGATGTTTTCTTTTACTTGATTTGCCTGGTGCACCGATTACAATCCACTTGTCATGTTATAAAACTCTAAGCTCCAAGCACGCACTGAAGCAGGCAGATTATGGTGGTACAACACCCTACTGTCTGGGGACTGCCCAGCTTTACGGCTGGTGATAGTTGTCCAGTGAGATACGATGATCTCTCTCTCCGTCAGAGGCAGCCCCTGGCGCTCAACTCTACGCCAATCAAGTAAGAGCTTAGAACTGGTGACTGCTGCCTCCCATGTTGTGTCAATGTTCAAGGCAAAGCTGGAGTACCTCTCCAGGGCACACGCCTGGGCAAATGATATGGAGGCCCTGAGTTGCTCATGCATCAGGTCCCCCCTTTTAGCATCACCAGTAAAATCCATGGAGAGGAAGAACCAATATATCTGCTACTCAATCCGCTGCAGATACTAAAATGTTAGTACCTGAGTGCCTTTGGGGCGCCACTTCGGATTTTCTGTCTAAATTTACTCTCATAGCCTTACATTCTCCTGAATTCACCCACAAGGCACTGGGACTTTTCTGTCATGGATTGCTCCCTTAGCCTTACACCCTCCTGAGGTACCCACAAGGCAGTAGGTTTGATGAGCCACAGATAGTACCGTCTACTCTCATTACGGTAAGCAGGCATAGCCTGACCTGACGGAGTAAATAATAGCACTAATAAAAATTAAGAGTAGTGGCAACAGTAAGGGCTAGGGATGGGTGAATGTGTTTTGGAAACAAGAGCACTGCCAGACTATGACACTGGAAAGGATGCAGGGGTAATGGTAGATAGCCAACTTAACATAAGCTCCCAAGGTGATACTGTAGCTAAGAGGCTGAGCACTGTCCTGAAGTGCATACACAGGAAACCGAGACGCTGGGACAATTTTTATAGTGGGGGTGCTGAGAGCTACTGAACCAAACTGTAAACCCTGCATATAATGGAAACCATTTCCAGCTGGGGGGAGGAGAGGGGGCAGCACCACCAGCACCCTTAGTTCCAGTACCCATGCAGAGGAATATCAATTGGTGTAGGGAGGTTGTGTTACCTCTATATATGGCTTTGGGAGACCACTACTGGAATACTGTATCCAGGTCTGGGGTCCACTTTTCAAAAAGGAAGTTGGAAAATTGGAAAAGGTTCAGAAAAGTGCAACAAGAATGGATTGCAAGAGACGTACTTTATAGCATGAGACTTAAGAAGCTCAATCTATTTCATTTATCCAAGAGAAGGTTAAGAGGTGATTTCATCCTGAAAGACATACGTACATACACGGGGAAGAGATTTTTGATGGCTCATATTTTTGATGGGTAGATGGCTCTTTACATAGGCGCCGCCTTCCTTGGTTCCCAGGGGATGCTCTAACCCCATTCTGCTGCAGGTCCCACCACCACTCCACCCCTTGCCCTAGATCTCACCCTGCCTCTTCCCACCCCTACTCCACCCCCACCCTTTCCCCTTCTCCCCCAGTGCCTCCTGCATGCCACTGAACAGCTGATTGCAGTGGGTAGGAGTCGCTGGGAGGGATGGGAAGGAGCTGATCCCCAAGGCCGGCTGGCAGACGGGCTGTGCGGGAGGCGCTGATCCGCAGAGCTGCTAAGCACTCCTGGCTGGAGTTGACGTTTATGGCTTTTTAATATAGCAGAACAAGGCATAATGAGATCGAATGACTGGAAGCTGAAGCTAGACAAATTCAGACTAAAAATAAGTCATGAATTTTTAACAGTGAGGGTAATTAGCAATTGGAACAGTTTACTGAAGGATGCGGTCAATTCTCCGTCACTTGAAGTCTTTACATCAAGACTGATTATCTGTGTAAAAGATACACTATCACTCAAAACGGAAATTACAGGCTTATTGCAGAAATTACTAGGTGAGCTTCTGTGGCCGGTGTTACACAAGAAGTCATATTATATAATTATAATGGTCCCTTCTGACCTTAAAAATCTATGAATCTCTGAACCCCCTGAATCTTCACTAGTTTTTAGAACCAAACCTTTTATGAGGTTCTGAAATGTTTGGCTAACTTAGTTTTCTTCCATTTCCACAAGCTTCTCCACTTGAAGATTAGAGACAGCATCAGAAGTGTCAAGATACCAATAGGAAAGCTGTTCCCATGAGATTTTTGGCCAGTTTTCCGAATTCTAGGGGTTCTCAAGCACCCAAACATTCGGATGCTTCCCCACACTGGACCTGAATTCCCAAACTGTGGATGTTCACTCATCACTAAGAGGGGCCTCTAGCTTTTAGCTCCTGATCTGCACCACAGGCTGTGCACTGATGATGACCCTAGCCACATGCATCCCCACCTGAGTGAATCTTAGGGCTTTCGCACACTAGCACTTACTTTCATATAACTTAAGATGCTCAGAAGTGTGGAAAAGCTGAGCAATTGCCCTGAGTAACGTAAGTTAGATCAACCTAAGCGCCAGAGCGCATGGTGCTGTGTGAGCGGGAGATGCTCTCCCACTGACAAAGCTACCGCTGCTCAGGAAAGCAGAGTTATTAAGCCAATGGGAGAGCTCTCTCTCCCCCCAGCAGAGAGCACGGGCTGCACTACAGCAGCACAGCTACATCAGTACAGCTGTACCACTGTAGCGATTCTAGTGTAGACTAGCTCTTAGGGATGTCATTGGTTCCTCTTGCTGGATTTCAGAGATGTCTCCATTCTGGAATCATGTGAGAAAGGTTGTGAAGGCTAGGACTATAACAGCATTTAAAAGAGAACTGGATAAATTCATGGAGATTAAGTCCATTAATGGCTATTAGCCAGGATGGGTAAGGAATGGTGTCCCTAGCCTCTGTTTGTCAAAGGGTGGGAATGGATGGCAGGAGAGAGATCACTTGATCATTACCTGTTAGGTTCACTCCTTCTGGGGCATCTGGCATTGGCCAATGTCAGTAGACAGGGTACTGGGCTGGATGGACCTTTGGTCTGACCCAGTACGGCCATTCTTATGTAAAGCCTCATGACATCTGCAGACAATTCACACATCTGCACTGTTAAGATTATGATGGTCATTCCAAGGGGTGCCCTCTTCACCACTACTAGCTCTTCCTGTCTGTGTCCTCCTGGCAACAGATCTCATCTCCTGTTCAGTAGAATTCTGATTTTGACCTCCTCTTCCCACATATAATACATTGGTCCTCTTCAATTTAGCACTATTTAGCGCAGCTGCTCAATATGCTTATCACAGACAATAGAGATGGTAATTGACCTAATGTCTAGTCCTACCATTGCAGAATCGTTCCTTACAATATATTCTCCCGCAACTGCATGGTCACTTCAAACTGATACTTACACTTACATTGCAACAGTCGTAGGAGTATCAGCAGGAACTAGGAAAAATCAGTCCTTGAGGATGCGTCAAAAGTTCAGACTAGTAGCCCATTGTTTGTCTATTCATCCAGAGTAAACCCTCTGTGCAGAGGACACTATGTAACAGTACTGATAAGAATACCACAGCCTCCAAACTTTCAGGGTCATTTACGTTGTTATTGATTGCTTTGAGAGGGACTTCTGGTAATGTCAACAGTAACATGGACTGTCATGTATTCTCTTCAGACGGCATGCCCAGGACACAATGTGTCAACATCAGTACAGCTTTAGAAATAATGTCTTTAATCTAATTATTGGAAATTGGGAGACGTGGGTCTCTCTTTGCTTTCTAGGGTGACGCATCAAGACCACATCAGCTCCTCTGTGACATGCAGTGACGGGGGGAGGCTGCAGGGAAATTCCATCCTTTCAGAACTCTCTCATTTTGAATACACTGCCGTTTGCTTCTTTTAATCAAGTTCATTCCCATCACTCTGCTTGAAATAAGCAGCTGATCTTGTATCCATATGACCCCCCCCAGGGGGGCCTATCAAAGCATATGACAAATCTTATAACATTAATCACTATGCTTGAACAACATTTTTTTTTCCGTTTCCCTTTTTAGCATCACAAGCAATACCTTGGGCGCTCCCTGGTTCTCTCTCATGAAGAATTTTGGCCCCTTCTCTATTAAGAGCTGAGTCCAGCAAGGTGAGGCACTGCCAAATTCATGGACCTTGAAATCTGATCTCCCCTGTGCAACATGGCTATTGCAGGGGATGGGGGCTCCTACCATGCGCTGGGCTCCAGCTGCTAGTCCTGGACGGGCTGGGGAGGGACAGAACTTTCTCTTCCCCTGCAGGGGCTGCTCTCAGGTCAGGGTCAGACCCAGCTCCGGGAACCTCCCCCAGCTACAGGAAGCTCTGCAGCTGCTGGCTGGGAGCCCAGCTCTGAAGGCAGCACAGAAGTGATGACCTCCCCATACCCTGCGACCTTCAGTGCTGCACACACAGACACACATTATTTATATACATCATAGAGCTCTGCATTGGTCAGAGGTGTGTTAGTTTTATATAATTATAATATCTATTCAAATTGATATAAATATTTACATACACACTTTGCAAGGAGGTGATACACTCTGATAAACTAGACTATGCAATAAATCACATTTACTATGAGGTGGTCAAAGGTGCATGCATTTGGCACTGGACTTCAGTGGGGTTTGAAATCCAGATCTGAATTTCACATATACAGCCTGTTTGTATAATAGACTGAATCTGAACTGAGACACTAACTTTTGCGGGCATAAGCAGGTTGAAAATCAGATCCAAATTCTTAATCTCTTAATCCCTTATAACTACTTGGAACAACATAGTCAAGAGTTGTCACTCTCCAACACCACTATAAAGGATAGTCCAATTGCATCTATCAAGGGTGCTTAGGGGAGGAAATCTCTACCTTTATTAATTCTCAGCAAGAAGATTTCTTTCTTTGTGTCTCATGCTGTTTTCTCATATGCCAAGTGCCCAGACTGAAGACTTTGCGTATGTGGACTATAAATTTATACACAAAGAATATAAACAAAGATCAATACAACGAATGAAATTTAAAAATATGTAAACCAACCATTTTAGCCGAGGGGCTAAAAATGCAGCTATGTTGGTTCTTTTCATAAGGCTCCCTTGTCTAGTGAAACAGAATGAGTGACTTGTAGCACTGATATGGTATCACATTACCGCTCAGGGATCCCTAACAGGAATTGCAGAGAGCTGTTTTAGTTGAGTGCGACAGTATGATTTTGATAGGACAGCCTTTGTACTTCCGTTTGTCTTTCGAATGCTGTCAGTTCCCTAGATGTAGTGGGGTACGGTTACTGAAATACTCTATGATGATATTTCACTCAGAGTTTAATTTATCCAGACTCTCTAGCGTTGTATTTATATCCAGGAATTCCATCTGGCTTGGCTTTTTTTTATTATTACATTTTTTGCTTAACTGTGTTTCTAAGAGCTTCCCTTCTTTATACTGTACCTGATGCTGCAAGATGGTCAGCACCCACAATTCCCTTTGAAGTCAGTAGGAGTCGAGGGCACCCCCACATTGGGTAACCATTTGTGTAACCACCCCGACAGGCCAACAGCATCATTTGACCTCAAGACTAATAGCACTAAATACATAAACCTCTACTGCTTGAGCTAAATAACTAAGTCCCCTAGCTGGGAACAGTATTAGATTCATTAATCTCTTATATGGACCAGCCTCTGAGGTTGGGGGGAATAACACAGACCCACATTCTCATGAGGACAGTCTCAGTATTGGCCCCAGTCTTGCAACTGGTTCTGTGCAGGTGAATCATTTTCCTCGTCAGTGGGGCTCTGCATGGATACAAGGATTGGTCCATGTGAACCTGACAGCAGAGCTGGGGCCCAAATTGGTTAAATCACCTTATAATACAAACTATGTTTCATTTAACCACCAGCGCTCTCTCTCGCTCTCTCGCCCTCCCTCTCCCCCTCTCCCTCTATATTATATATATATACATATATATATATATATATATATATATATATATATATATTTATTGTGTTTAGCACATGGTTAATAAACAATGGGAGTAGATTAAGGCACCGGCATTCCTTCCATACAAGTTAAAACAACACCTCTACGGTAACTCTTTTTGGGATTTCAATTGGTTTTCTTTAAGAAAAAAGAGTTTTCAAAATAGACTAAATAATGGGAATAGCAACATCTTGGCCGAATGATTTTTTTTCTGTTAGGCACCCTAACAATTCTACTACAGGGAATTATAATTACAACTATATAAATATCAAGGGCTAGGTTCACCAGTATGTCCTGGTTGCTTTGCATCACCAGGAACAGTACAAAACACGTGGAGTGGCCTGGTGAATCTGGCCCCTGTTATATATGCTGATACTCCCAGTTTGTACAAAGAGAGATCTACATCGATTGGAGTTCTCCCCTCCATAGTCATTCTCTTGTGTCTGTACCTGGTGCCTGTGTCACTGCCACTCTTCACTGCTCCATCATCCGTGAAATTAAAGGTCCCGGTCCAATTTGCCAGTTCCTCTCCACTCTGCCAGTTAAACTGCAGCCCTCTAATAAGAAAATGAGGCAGTTGATATTTCATGTCATTCATTTGATTCATTCTTTCAGCATGTGTTCTGCTGTCCGTTTCTTGATACAGCAGATATGAGACGTTCACCAAAAGGGGAGGGGAGGATTAAATTAAAAAATTAAAAGAGCCATGACTCATTGTTTTATTATTGTTAATAGTTAGGGTTGGAGCTTTCACTTTGCTCAGCCTGATTTTGCTAAATACAAAACAAAAACCTGTGGAATTAAAAGGCCAAATTGTCAAAGATAAGCACCTGGGTTGTGCATGCAAAATAAGTGTACATGGACCAGGTAGGTAACTTCATAGAGAGAGAGGCAGGTGCATGTGACACCAGCTAATTGCATGTGCAAAGAGCTTTGAAACTTGGCTCAGTTTGCAATTTGGACCCACAGGTTTAAAAATGATGGAATTTAGATGTTGTCTCTGATTTGTGGGCCATGTTGGAAAAAGGTTTGAAAATCCCTTCTCTGTCATTATTTATGACATCTGATTGCTTGCCTAAGTCACATGGTATTGTTTCCATTTCCTGATTGGAAAACTAGAAGGGTTGAGCCATAGTGGTACAAACACTCACCATGACATTAGGCAGTTTTCTTAAAGCCCCAGCTCTGGGAACCATGTACGTATGTGAGAATCTCAGCCTCCATTTTAAAAAAATGCTTCTGGCCCTCATGGTTCTGGAGCAAAGCTTGAGAACATGAGCCGGAGGTCCCCAAAGGTTCAAAAACCAGCAGCCCAAGAAAAAGAACCATGATCTTAAAAAAAAAAAAAAAACAACTTCTCATTTTTAAGCCAATCCTATGATTTGGAGGGCCTCACTCATGATTTCTGAACACTTGGGGTAACAACACTGTTTTCCCAATGAAAGTTGTTTACCAGTATGGGCTGGCTGGCTGGCGTAGAAGCTGAGATGTGCTTTTGTGAGGGAACAGGTTGTCAGCTGATTTATCAGGAAATTAAAGGCATTTAGATGGAGGGACGAGGTGATCCATTTATGTCCTTTTATCAGTGTAATTGGCAGCTGTTATCAGCACAGGAAGTGAATTAGGAAGGCGGAACTGCTTGAGACATGTAAATGAAGGATTTTCTTCCTTCCAGAAGCAGAGAGGGAGGACAGCTCCAGTTGTTCTCTAGCCTGCCACTAGGTATATGTTTTTCTAAAAGATTTGCCTAGGAATTATTCTGGGGAAATTCTATGGTTTGTGTGATACAGGAGGTCAGACTAGATGATCACAATGGTCCCTTCTGGCCTAGGAATCTATATGATAGCAGTTTACTTGTTCCAGAAGGGGAAAAATCTGTGGGTGGGCACATACTTTCTATATTGTTATAGGTGTTCGAAGGCACTAATAAATCCCAGCCAGATCTCTGGCACTAATTTCTGCTAGTGCACCAAAGTAGCAGCATTTCACAGAATGAATAGCACACAGCAAATAGCCAGTGCTCGTCTACCGTAAATACCCTTGCCTGCCAGCTAATGTGGGTGTTGCTAAGATGAACAGCCATCCCCCAAACATCTGTGTAGACCCATTTGTGCAAATAAGGAGGGAAACACACATGGTCAAACCAAACAGCCAGATGGAGTTAAAACGAATGTTCACAAGCTTGTTTTTGCAGCATGTGGTTAGCTCCACCGTTGCCTCTCTTTATCTGCAACGAAGTGTTTGCAACATGACTTACCAGCAGGTGCTGTTCCAGTGGTTCCTACTTGCGTTAATGCAGGCTAGTATGGCAAACTAGCCTCCTCCCACCTAGGTTGATTATGAGCCTCTCGCAGGGCACAGCTGCATGGCGACAATCCACCTCCAATATATGTACTGCGTGCACTAGCCCTCAATGGAGCTTGGGCTGCTGGGAATCATGTAACTAGCTTTGGCTTTCCACACAGCTCTAGCTGGAAACTAATATACCAACTATGGGGGAGGGATAGCTCAGTGGGTTGAGCATTAGCCAGCTAAAGCCAGGGCTGTAAGTTCAATCCTTGAGTGGGCCACTTATCAGTACTTCATCCTGTTAGTGAAGGCAGGGGGCTGGACTCAATGACCTTTCAAGGTCCCTTCCAGTGCTAGGCAATAGGTATATCTCCTATTATTATATTAAGCCAGTCTGATATAGTATGTCTGTTGCCAGCATGCTGCTAATTATTTCATATACTCATATTACACTATTGATAAATGTGAGTATCCATCATGCAGCTATCACACTGCTCATTGCAATGATTATTATCAATTTGCTTGGCACTACAGTCCAAAGGCACCAGACAAGACCAGATCCCCAGGGTGCTAGACACCATGCTTTTCCTAGACTAGTTGGCACTGCAGGTAATGGAAATCACAGCCAAAATGTAAGTTCAAAATCCTTTATGAAATGACAACGTGTCATTCTCTCTGTAACAATAACTCTGTCTACCTACATCTGGGAATAAAGACCAACAGCCTATAAGTAACTGAATGTATCCCATGGACTTTCCAAAGATAAACAGAAATATTTAGCCAGTGCAAAAGTGTCTGCTGAATTATCATGAAGTGAGACCAGGTTGTAGAGCAAATTTAGAGTTTGCATTCATTTTGGATGGCGCTATTATAGTGGCCAGTTTAGAGAGTTGAATAGAAGGGGAAAACCAGTATATAAAATGTGATCCATACATTTTGCTCTCTCTGCACCAGAACACCCTGGTATCAAAAAGTGGTCATTCTAATTCCTCTATGTAACACTTTAAAAGACAGAAGATCCAATGAAAAAAATGTTGCTTTCTTGGGCCCCACTCCTGCAGCAAGATCCATTAACATATCCCTTTATTCCCAAGTGGAGAATCATGGAAATCAATGGGAAATCTGCACAAGTGTAAAAGCCCACTACCAGATTCTGTTATGTGCTCAGGAATTTGGACCATCTCCCATCTGCTGTAAAATGTCCTTTTTATAAACACTGTGGGAACACACAGGGTCGGTTCTAACTTTTTTGCAACCCCAAGGAAAAAAAGAAAAAAAAAAAAAAAGCGCCTCTCCGAGCACCGCCCCGCCGAAACAAACCCCTCTGAGCACCGCCCCGCAGTGCTGTAACAACACCCCCGGGTACCCCACCGCAACAACCCCCTCGAGTGCCGTGCCGCCCCGCCGTAAACCTCCTCCCCAAGCGCCGCCCTGCCCCGCTGAAACAACCCCCCCAGCACCACCCTGCCCTGCCGAAACAACCCCTCCGAGCACCGCGCCACCATAACCTCCCCCCCGAGCGCCACCCTGCCCCACCGTAACAACCCCCTAGTGCTGCGCCACCGTAACAAACCCCCCCCCGAGCACTGCACCGCCCCGCTGTAACAACCCCCGCCCCGAGCGCCGCCCTGCCCCGGCGAAACAACCCCCCACCCCGAGTGCCATGCCACCAAAACAACACCCCCCAGCACCGCACCACCAAAATAAACAACCCCCGACTGCTGCCCAGCCAAAAAAAAAAAAACAACCCCGAGCGCCACCCCACCACCTGAAGATTGGCCGCCCCTTACAAGGTGCTGCCCCAAGCACGTGCTTGGTCGGCTGGTGCCTGGGGCCAGCCCTGGGAACACAGAGACAGAGGACAGTCTTGGGCTGGCATAAATCAGAGGCGCTCCATTACCTTCAAGGGCACTACAATGATTTCTACTAGCAGAGGGTCTGGCCTAGTGTGCATATTTCTGTGTGACACGTTAGTACAAAGCAGACATGAGAAAGCTCTCACTCCTGCTGACCACTTTAGATTTTGTGTCTTTTGGAATAAATACTTGTTATTCTCTTCCAGGTTCCCCAGTCTAGCAGATTGGTCACTGCACTTTATAGCTTTAAAGAGAGTTTTGATTTAAATTTAAACCAGTGTCAAATGTGTCTGATCGTACATCCTCTAAACATTAGTTTGAATTAATGAAGGCAGTAGTGAACAATAAGATGGGGTGACAGTGAGAGAAATAGTCACGGTGCTTTCAAAGAGCTGAGTTGACATTTGAATTTAGGCCACATTTGCAAGTTCGTACTCACATAAACATTTGCATACTGAAGTAGAAAGTCACTCATCTAGATGTGTAATTTATATCAGTGTGTCCCTTATACATGACCCTTCCTATAGCACAGTTAAATTCAGACAGATGGATTTCAGATAATTGAAAAACACTTTAAAAATGTGAAGCAAAATTCTGCCCCCTGGTGCATCTCTACACAGCACATAACTTCTGGGAGAAAAGCAGAAGAAACGCTCAAATGCTCAGACAGGAGGATCTGTTCACAAAGGAAGTGATCATTCCATGCTATAATACCCTCTTCTCAGGCCTCATTTGGAATTCTCTGTGCAGCAATTGAAGCATCAAGTTTAAAGCACAGCATTCACATTTTGGAAAAGACCCAAGAGGAGATCAGCAAGGAAACAGAAGGTATGTATGTCTTACGAGGAAAGGCTTCACATGCTTAGCCTGAAATGGTAGAGAAGAGATCGAATTAAGATAAAAACATAGGAAGGCAATTAAGGATCTGGTTATGAATCTGTTCTCTCTTCATGGTAAGGACAAGCCACAAGGTGGTGAACTGAGTTTAAGGACAGAAAAGGTGTCAAGTTAGGTGTCAGGATCCCTCACTAAGGAGAGAGTGACATGTGGAACCATTCAAGAATTTAACAACATATAGAGCTATACTACAACTCAAGAAGATATATTACAGCAATCCAAGGACTACTTGCAAGGAGGAATATGGGTATGCAGGACCGGGTCTGTGCCTTTGTAATGTATTTTCTGGAGTTCTATTATAACTCTATATTTCATAATAGAACTATTCTTACGAGTAAGGCAACTTACACAAACAATGAATTGCAAGGAAAACGAAGTGAGATTTTTCAAAAGCTCTCTGCCTTGGCCTAACTCTGCTCCTATCAAAATCAGTGGGGGTTTTACCATAGACTTCAAAAAGAGCAGAGTGAGGCCAATGCTTCAGAATCTCAGCTTTTGTTTTTAAAAAGTTTTTAAAAGTTGGGGCTTGGTCCTGCTGTGAGCAGAGGGTTGGACTAGATGACCTCCTGAGGTCCCCTCCAAACTTGATATTCTATGATTCTAAGTTCCTTGTGGTCGTGAAGAAAACCTTGAAAACATGAACTAAGGGTTTGTCTAGATGGAGAATTAGCACGCAGCAAACTGGGATGTAAATCTACAGTGCACTCTTACCATGCACTAATTGGTGATGTGGACCGTGCTACCGTGGACTAAAAGTTCCATAGTGCACTTTGATCCACTGCTGTTTGAAATGGGAATAGATCAAAGTGTACGACATAGCTTTCAGTGTGAGATAGCAAGGTCCACACCACTTGTTAGCTCATGGAAAGCTATTGCACTGTAGATTTATACCCTGGCTTGCTGCACATTAACTGTCCATATAGACAAGACCAAAGTGTAAATTGATGCAGTGCTTTCTGCCTGAATCTGCACATAGCTTGAAACAATGGCTCTGAGATGTGTGAACCACCCCACCAATCTCATTGGGGTATTAATTCGAAAGTCTAACAGCACCACTTAAAAAGTCAGCATTAACTATTTTGTTGCTTATCATCTTAGTGGCTGGAATGGGGAAAAGGTAAGATAAGCCTCTGGAACTGAAAGTTGCAAGAAGGAAAAAATGCAGTGGGGTGGGGGTGGAAGAAGGATGAAAGAAATGAGAAGAAGAAAAGAAACAAGAAAAGAGGATGGAGAAGGAAAGAAAGTGGAGGCAGAAATAGTGGCCTAATATGTAATTGGGACAGAGACTCAAATATTCAAAAACAGCCTCCCAACATATGTCCATACTTTTTTGTGGCTGCAAAGGATGGATTTATGATCATAAAATATCATCTCCCCCTTAAATTAGCATATTTTCCCATTGCTTGATGCTGAACATGACAAAAATCTCGAACAAACAACAATGATAATTAAGACCTTAAAAACAACAGGGAGTCTGGTGGCACCTTAAAGACTAACCAATTTATTTGGGCATAAGCCCGTGAGGTTTTTTTTACCCCAAAAGCTTATGCCCAAATAAGTCTGTTAGCCTTTAAGGTGCCACCAGACTCCTTGTTGTTTTTGTGGATACAGACTAACACGGCTATCTTCTGATAATTAAGATCTTAGTTACCACATAAATGCCATATTTTGCCCTTGATCTTTGTGAAAAATCGCTCCTTGATATCAGAGGGAGTTCTACTGTGGATGGAAGGGAGTGCATGATCCTAATTTAGAGGCCAACTCACAGGCAATAATTAACTATGAAGTTTGACCCTCTCCACAGACTGAGTTTTACAGATTTGCCCTAGAAAGTACTCACAAGTCAGTTCCCTTAAACCAAGAGGACTAAGTTTTCAGACCAGTAAATGTCAATAGCAACGTTTTGGCCTTAATCAGTAGCTACAAGGATTGAGCCAGTGTGTGGTTGAATGAACACTGAAGTAATGTGAAAATACTGGGAAAACAGAAAATTAACCAGGCTGCATAATTCTGGAAAGCCTATCAAGGGTGGTGTCAGAAAGCAGCAGGGAGCCTAGCAAAAAGCCCTTTGCAAAAATCCAAACAAGAAACCACTGCAGCCTGAACTGAGGTTTTAGTAGTGGGGGAGGTCAAATCATGGATTTCTGAAATATTACGTAAGCAAGACCAAGCAAGTGAATGAACTAAGATATGGAGTTTAGGATTCATATTATCACCTCATCAGATTACAGAGGTTCCATCTCAGGGCAGCTCTGAAGGTACAGTATGGATGCAAGATATCTGGTTAAAGTTCAGCTCAAACAAGAGAGAAGATTCTAAAGGACTTCGCTTGGTCCCTGACGGCCCCATTTCTGCCCTAAACAGAAGGATGGTCCTGATCATTCATGCAGCTCCTGCAGAAGGATCTGCCCACTACTGATCACCGTCTAAATAATTATCTCTTTGTCACTGGAGTGTCATAGGGCAGATCAGGACAAACAAATGAACTGATTAACTGTCTGAAAGCTCAGCATTCATTTCCAAGGAGGTCTGAAGCAGTGAAGGCTCCATGCAAACTAGTCAGGAAGAGACTAGCAGATCCCATACATCTCTAACGTCAACCTGTCCCAGGAAACCTTCCACTAAGGATGAGGGATATTTACAATGACTTGTCAAGTTAACAATCCTGTTATCTCCGGTTACCCTAGAGAGGGTGAATAAACTCAAAGGCAAGCATCAATGGACTAACCCAATGTCATTTAATGCCTGTAAGCAAACCTGAAACCTGACTAAATCTGCTGATCCTACATATGGTCCAGTGAAGGGTAACACTGAAGTTAGAAGACAATCCCTTCCCACCACCCACCAGTAAGGGGCACTTTAACCCTGATAGGAGGAGAAATCAGTGTGTTTCACACTTCTCCCAATGTCTTCCTCTCCCTTTCTCTCTTCACTGTCTTTAATCTTTCTCTCTCTCCATTCTCTTACTCTCATTCCTTGCTTATCTTCTACATACTTATCTTCTATCTCAAGTCCTTTCTTGAGGCAAAATTATCTAGTAGTCAGACACTGGGAGTGGAAACCAAAGAGCTCTGCCTTTCTAACACCAGCTGTGCCACAGACTCACTTTGTAGCCTCAGGAAAGTCACTTAATCTCTGTGCCTCAGTTTCCCCAAACCTAAAATTGGAATCATAAAACCTACCCTGCCAGGAGGCGGGTTGAAGATTCATTAATTAATGTTCATAATATTCACCTCATATTCATCATAAAAATATTGTTATGATATGAATATGGTATAACATATGTTTTATGCAAGATGGGTCATGTGAGGTATCATTGAAAAGGTAATGATCTACTGAATGTGTTTATCAAATTTGTATTCATGTATCATTTCTGAATCTGAGGTTAGGAATATTGACTTTATAACAATTACAACTGTGTGTGTATTTGGGGGAATGCCCACCCACAATAGGCAATCAGCCTGAATAAGCCATTTAAGAAAGACAATAGAACTTTGGAGATACTAATCTCCCACAATCCTGAGGAACTTCCTGGGATGTTGCTTTGACACTGCAGGGTCATCTAATGATGTCACCTGGTATGGAGTACTGCCTGCTGGACACTGCTGGTATTTTTTCACTGGAAACAAAGGGTTCTCGCCTTACGTAAATTCTATTTAAGGCTGGGGAGAAAGGCAAACAAGACTCTTCTCCATTGCCTCCCCATCCAAAAAGGAAGATTGCTAAAAACACCTGAAGGGAAAGGCTGGGGCTGAGTCCAGGTTGAGACAAGGGTCCAGTCTCTAAAGAGAAATAACTGGAACTCTAAGCCACAGAAACTCTGCAACCTGCCTAAAACAACATTTAGGGTGAGAAATTACTTACTTCCTTAGTTTGAATATTTTGTTTGCTCAGTAATCTGCTTTGTTCTGTTTGCTATCCCTTATAATCACTTAACATTTACCTTTTGCAGTTAATAAACTTACTTCTTGGTTATTTCAAAACCCAGTTTGTGGAATTCATATCTGGCAGGGTGGTGGGGGTCAAAACCTGTGCATCTCTCTCTCCACACTGAAGGAGAGGGTGAATTTTTATGAGCTTGCAGTGTGCAGATCTTTCTAGACAGCTCAAGACAATATTTTGGGTTTATACCCCAAAGGAGATGTTCATATGAGTGCTGGGCAATCCCCGAGCTGTTTCCTCCCACACAGAGCTGATCTCAGTGTCTCCATGTCCATTTGCAACTGGGTGTCTCCCTACCTGCGTGTATGTGCTAGAGCAGGCCTGAGGGCCTGGCACAGTGGAAACCCGGGCTGGTGCCAAGGGTGGGCTCAATGAGACCCCAGCACATCAGGTGACACCCTGGACGGGGGGGGGGGGTCCAACCCACCACACATATATGCCCTTTGAAAGTGTAATGTGTATTCCTGGCTCATTAACAGATTTCCCATGTGACCTTAGACAAGTCAGGTGGTCAGTCTCTCTGACCTCAGTCCCACATCTGTAAAATAATAAGAATACCTGCTTAGTACACAGGGGTGCTGTAAGGATAAACTCATTAATGACTGTGGGCTGCTTGAATACCGTGCAGATACGGGCTAAAGAAAAAACTATTGAAATAAATAAGGCAGGAGGAATTGCTCGAAGGGGTGGACTGAAGAGGGAGAGAAAGGGAGTTTGCTAGATGAGGGGAATAGTATGGTAAAAAATACAGAACAGATGTGGTGACAGGAGACAACAACAGGGTAAGAGGGGTGGCAGGAGAGCAGAGATGAAAGTTTGCCTTCCATATGGGACAAGTTTTCTTTGTGTGATATCCCGTTTGCTTAATTTCGCATTGTGCTTAGGTTGGGGGTGGGAATGGAGACCTCAGAGGGGCTTGAAAATATTTTAATTCCTAGAAGATGTGACACAGAATGTCCCTTTAACAACCACTATCTGTATGTGCCATCCTAGCAGCATGAGCCATGTCTAGGCCAGGGGTTCACACAACAAATTTTTTGGTGGCCTCAGAGTGCCTTTTGCTCACTGGTGGCCACGCTGACAATTTTTCCTCAAATACTTAATTCACTTTAGGAAAAACTAACAAATATGCACATATCCATGTCCAAATCATTGTAATTTATTTATGCAGGGTTTTTTCAGACTCAATAATAACAATGTACAGTGGTCTCTAGTCTTTACTGGACCTAAACAGAATAGAAACACAAATAGGATGCTTTGCATGTTCTCATCTTTTTGTTGCTGTTTATTTTGCTTTTTTGGTGCTTTTTGAAAAAAAACTTGCTAGATAGTAAGTCTGCTGCTGTGAAAAGAGATATTTATATGTTTGTTAATATCACTTTTCATAGCAGACTTACTCAGCCCCCGTGAGCTCTGGGACAAATTAAGCCCTGGATGGGGAGGTGGGCAAGGAGGCCACGGGTCCCAGGGACGATGGTGTGGGTGGACCAGAGCCTGGAACAAGACCTGCTGTCATGTGGATGGAGCCTAAGGCCCTGTGGCCGAAGCCTGCCCCCCATCCTAGGGAAAGTGGGGAATTCACCAGCTGCCTGCACCTCCAGCGGAGGGTGGGGGCCCAACCCCCACTGGTGGCCCTGGAAGAGGGGCCATTGCTCCCCCCACCCTAATCACAACCCAGGAAGCTGTGGCCACAAGAAAAGCCCCGGTGGCTGCATTTGAGAAACGCTGGTGTAGACAGACCATCCACTGGATGCAAAAACTCCCCCTACAGGAGGGTGAGATTAAGTATCTCTAAATTGCCTCGATGGTAAAAGTATGTGACAAGTGAAAGGCACATTACAGGATTACTTTAATAGCTTCTTAGTATCAGGTCTCACGCTTGGAACCATCATTAAATCAACTTTCAAGGTTCAGCCGCGTAGAAAAATAAGAACACAGACAAGGGAGGGAAATGCAAGGATGCGCGTGCCTCTAACAATCCTGGGCCAGATTTAACATCCCTGGTGTAACTCCATGGAGATTGCTGCTGTAACACCAGGGATGAATGTGGCCCCTTGTGTTCAGAATCTAGGGGCAACACAATCCCACCTTACACAAACAGGAGGAACTATGTCAGATGACTCCATGTTTCACTGATGTCACTGACTGACCTGCTCCTATTGCTGTTGAAGTCATGGGCAAAACTCACATTTGCGTTCGGTGGGAGTCAATCTTGGGCCTCACAGGTCTAGTTTAAAAGCTTCCTCATCTCTCCATTAATGTGAGCCTAGCCCAGTTTTAGTTTGGATACATGCACGAGGATATTCCTCTCCTCCACACTAATACAAACCAACCATTCATTGAACTGATTGTAACACCGATTTGTAACTTTATGATAGATGCACGGCTGGCCTTATGATTTGCAGGGTCCCAAACTGCTGCAGATGGAGGACAGATTGGTCTGTGTGTTATTTCCAGCTCTGGTCCACCTGTCACAGAGGGAGATCAAGCCAGCCTGGGTGACTGCATCGGGCCCCAAGCACATTTCTTGTGCTCCAGGCCAACCCTGAATATGTGGATTTTTTTAAACCACATTTTAGCCATAAGATGGGAGAATAATTAGCCTAGGGTTGTTGATAAGCCATCTGATCAGGAGGAGATGGAGAGAAAAAGGATTTGAAAAGGGTTTGTGATCATAGGAGATAGCAGGTGTGATGCATACTAAATAAAAGGGCTAAATCCAACAATCTAGGTCCCCAGGGAGCAGGCTCAGGAGGTGCAGGATGGGCCCCATGTTTGTGGACTTGGTGTAAGACTGGACCAAATGGAGTTACAATAGGGATAAACTTGGCCTGATAAATTAAAGTAGGAACTGGTAGCCACAGAGCAGTCCTGGAGTCTATTTTGAGTAGCACATAAGCAAGATTGAAGACATAAAGGTGGGAAGCCACTATATAACAGTGACTATAATCCCAAACAGGATTTAGGTTTATGTAGCACCTTTCATACACAGGGCTAAATTCTGCTCTCAGATGAGCATATGCAGCTTCCATTAGTGTTGCATCCATAATCACTGCCCATGAATTGCCCTGATTTTGTGTCCACAATAGACTCAACAATAGTACAGCCTTGGACACTGGCAATAGGGATGTTGGCCAGGACACCAGAGGCACCTCAGAACTCATTTCAAGATGCTCCATGGGAAACTTTAGCTTCCATCCAGAGAGGCACCAGAGCTGGGGAAGGGAGATCTTGGACTGATGTCTAATCAGGAGTTAGTCTTAGGGTTAATAATTAGGGGATAAATCTTGGTATCCCACAACAAAACCCTAGGAAGACAAGTTAATGGTGTCAGTTTCATCCCAGGGGGGCAGGATGCCCTCCCAAGCCACAGCTGTACTGCGACCCACAGGGAAATCCCATGTTTCAGTGCATTCACACAGCCTCAGGTGAACGGAGAGCTCATATAGAGGTTTCCACTTGCTCAAAAGGATGAGTATGGTACCATTTAAGTTCAGCCTAACCCCCTACTGCTACACAATTTGGGCTACACTATTAGGCTATTTCCCCACCTCTCTCCTATGCATAAAAGTAGAGGGCATGATCTGTCTGTGACATTGCACTCTATATGACTATGAAAATATGCTAATGAGCATGCATATAATGCAACTGGAACATGCTTCATGCAAAAGGTCTCTTGTAAGGTATCGTTACAAAGCTTATAATCTACTGAGTCTGGTCATCCAATCTGTATAAATGTATCATTCTTGTATCTGAAACTAGAAATATGAAATATAACTCTAAGGTCCTATTGTATTTATGCAAAGTGTGGGCCATTAATGGTGGTTTGGAATCTTGATGGCTCCCATCAACTAGGACAATTGGTTGTAAATGGCTCCGTTTACTTGCAAGCCTTCCTGTGAGTCAGGCCAGGAAGAATGAAGGCTTGGGGTCTCACAGGACATGTGAACATGTCACATGATATGGGAATCCATGTTTAACCTGGTGTTTTCCCATTTAAAAAGCGGGGTGGGAACCCAGAGACACACAAATGATTCCTGCCTTGTACCAAAGCTATAAAAAGAGGGTGGAACAGAACAAGTGGGGGAGGTTTAGGTTGGATATTAGGAAAAACTTTCACTCAGAGTGTGGTGACGCCCTGGAATGGGTTACCTAGGGAGGTGGTGGAATCTCCTTCCTTAGAGATTTTTAAGGTCAGACTTGACAAAACCCCGGCTGGGATGATTTGGTTGGGAACTGGTCCTGCTTTGAGCAGGGGTTTGGACTAGGTGACCTCCTCAGGTCCCTTCCAACCCTGAGATTCTATGATTCTTAGAATTCTATGATTCTAAGTGGGTTCCAGTCATGAGAAATCCCCTAGTTACCACCTGAGCTGGAGCTAACAAGGACTGTACTTGGAACCACTTAAATCCTACTTTTTATATTTAATAAAATCACTTAATTATTGAACTCAGAGTTAGTGACTAATAGCTGGGGGAGCAAACAGCTGTGCATAACTCTATCAGTGTTATAGAGGATGGACAATTTGTGAGTTTATCCAGTATAAGCTTTATACAGAGTAAAATGGATTTATCTGGGGTTTGGACCCCACTGAGAACTGGGTATCTGGGTGCTGGAGACAGGAATACCTGCTAAGTGGTTTTCTGTTAAAGCCTGCAGCTTTGGGGGATGTGGTTCAGACCTGGGTCTGTCTTTGCAGCAGGCTACCATGTCTGGCTCAACAAGACAGGGTTCTGAAGTCCCAAGCTGGCAGGGAAAACAGGCTCAGAGGTAGTCTCTGAACATCAGGTGGCAGTCCCAAGGGGGTTTCTGTGACCCAACCCGTTACACTGTCTCTCCACCAGAAGAATAAACCAAACACGTAGTTGCCCAAGCTTTTCAGTTGGATCCTGAGAAATACTGGCCATGGTTGCATGTGTTCTTATGAAAAGTGCTACAAGACCTGCATTGTCCAAGCAGAGTAGAAAAGGCTTGACTTTTACAGTTTCATCCGCAATGAATAATTAGGACTAAAATGAAACAAAAGGATACAGTGTAGGGACAGTGAATGTCAGGGCAGAACATTACAGAGGGGTGAGGGAAAGGCTGAATGAACTGGAATGGTTTAAAGCAGAGGGCAAGGACATTCTGGGGAAACAGGAAGTTAAGTCCATAGTATGTCTACACTACAAAACTAAGTTGACCACTGCAGTAATTCCATCACTTGTACGTGTCTATGCTTTGTTCCTTGTGTCGGCAGTATGCATTTTCACCAGGAGCACTTGCACCAATAGAACTGTCAGTGTAAGGCATTGTGGGATGGCTTCTGAAAGCCAGCAACAGTCAATGTAAGCAACACAGTGTCTACATTGACACTGCGTCAACCTAACTACATCAATATTGACTCTACACTGCTTCTGGAGGTGGAGTTAAGTCAGTATAGTGGGCGACTTACATCAGCGGGAGCAAAATATTAGTATAGACATTTACAGAGCTAGGTCAACATAAGCTGCCTTCCGTCAACCTCTGTAGCATAGACCAGGGCCAAGTGTAAATATAAGTGTCTGTTAAAGTAAGGCAGTGTAGAGAAAGATACAGACATGTGTATATATGTACATACCATTATGTACAGTTCATAAAACAAACCACAGAATTAAACTGATTTTACCTTCAATACTCTTTTCTCTATCGCTTTGTTTCTGTTCTGATGTCCCCCAATATTAACCCTGACATCTACCTAGAAAAAGGTATACTTAATTTTTTGCACCAATTTTCAGGGTTTTTTTAATTTTTAAAATAAACACTGATAAATTCCCTAGAAATTTACAAAAATGAAGGGCCTGGCATATTTTAAGGAAAGTATTGAAGAGGAGCTATTTGAGTGAACAAAGGATTTGCCTTGACCCAATAGCAGAAGCATTTAACACAGAAATCAGGGCACTACTGGAGTATCATAAAGGAAAAAAATTTGGTTTTAATTTGTTCACTATATTACTTAATATGCTGAGGTATGAGCATGCATCAGGGTATCAAAATGCAGGGCTGCCCAGAGAATTCAGGGGGCCTGGGGCAAAGCAATTTTTAGGGGCTCCTTCCATATAAAAAAGTTGCAATACCATAGACTACTATATTCTCGTGGGGGCCCCTGCGAATTGCCCCACTTGCCCCCTCCCACCCTCCCCCTTCTGGGCGGCCCTGTCAAAATGTGCTGGTATAACAATGCTGGAGTCGCCAGTGCAAAGAATGAGACCCAAAACTGAAATTACTATAAGGGTCATGGGTAGGTACTGTGTGTGGTTATTCAGTTCAGCAACGAGCTGTTCAAGATAAGGCTATGAATAAAGTCAGCCAACCACAACAGTACACTGAACAGAAGGATCAGAAGACTAACCCTTGTCCCAGTACAGCCAGTGAGAATTTTGCCATTGACTTCAATGGGAGCAGGATTGCATCCTAAGACAGACAGCTCTGAAAACCACTGTTGTCATTCTGCTTTTATCGCCTTTTTAAAAGCAAACAGGAACTGATGAGTCAGAAGAAATGATTCTCGCACTGTACCCAGCCACTAGTTAGCAGGGTTAGGATTTTTGCTTTGTGACATTCACAGTAAAAATTAAGTTGCCGCCAACAACGGAGCTGTGAATATTTGCAAATTTCTGCAGAGTTTTAACACATGACTCAAGAACTTGTGATGTCTCTCCCTTTATTTGGTTCATGAAGAAGCAGCACTAATGGAAAAAGGTATGAGGAATGCCCCCAGGAAGTTTTGAGGCCGTTCCACAGCCCACCTGCCATATTCTACCCTGTTTGACTTTGGTTCTTGCACTCTGCTCTTCACTGTGGTATTTAAGTGCTTAGAACACAGTTATAGGACTGTCCACTGTTTGTAACCAATTGGAGTTCATGAACCATTTTTAAATAATCATTTAACTAACATACCACTGGCAGAGAGTATGGTATTGCTGCAGCTCATTAAAACTGAGTTATCACTTATATTCTATACCCTATTTACAGCTGCTTATAACTTTCCAAAGGAAAGGTGCCATTTTTAGTAACCAATCATACACAATCATTTACTACAAGATGATCGTAAAAGAAGAATAACTCTTTTCGATAATACTTTTTACCTATATAGCAACTTTCACCCAAGGTTCTCAAAGCAATTTAGAAGAGTGGTTAAGTATTATTATCCCACAACTTTCATAAGCACAAATTATTCCTCAACTTTCAGCACAAATGTGCTAGAGTTTCCTATGTTTGTTCTCTGCCCAAAAGTGTTTGTTTTTCAAGTTGCATAACAATCTATTAGGCTGTTATTCACTGAAATTAGATCCCTTGAAAGCACAAGATTAGCTCCCACTTACTATATTTTCTCCAGTTCTTTGCTCAATCAAGTATTAAAGGTCTCCAAGTTACTGCATTATTTAAGAATCAAAAATTAATTTTTCCATGTCAGAAATTGTCAGATACTTGCTTTAAGCTCTGATAACTCAAACAGCGTTGTTTTAAAAAAAACCTCAATACTTAACCCCTCCTCAGTGCATTCCATCTACAAAGCACTTTATAGACATTACTTAATTTATTACAAACTTAAGCACTTCATACTTTTCATGGAGCGATGAACGAGGATAAGTGCTTCTGACATCACTGAAGATCTGGGAGTTGAAATAATGACGATGGCTGTTTAAAGACAGAATATTGAGCATACATTGCATCACCACTTCCTTGAATTATGTTAGCAGCAGCGTAAATCAGTGTATCTCCAATGGCCGATTCCCAGCTAGTGTACATTGCTGTAGTTTCTTTGAAGTTAATGGTAGTACCTTAGTTTACACTTGGGCCAAGAAAAAAAAAACCAACAGAACTCCACCAGCCATCACCTACAGTCCTCAGTTTAAACCTCTCCAACGCATCAGTGATCTACAACCCATCCTGGACAACGATCCCTCATTTTCATAGACCTTGGGAGGCAGGCCAGTCCTCGCTCACAGACAACCCACCAACCTTAAGCATATTCTCACCAGCAGCCACACACCGCACCATAGCAACTCTAACTCAGGAACCAATCCATGCAACAAACCTTGATGCCAACTGTCCACATATCTACACCAGCAACCCCACCACAGTACCTAACCAGATCAGCTACAACCATAGGCGGCAGGTTATATATGTTTGTGGTGCTTGGGCACCAGAAATATTCTGGGGGCCCTGCTCCAGCAATATTTGGCGCTGGGTCTCTCCCCCGGCCCCGCCTGGATCGGGCCCCGGCCCCCGCGGGCCTCCCCCCTGCCCTGCCACGCCACATCCCTGCCTGGAACAGGTCCCGGCCTCTGCCTGCCACCCCTCCCCCTGCATGTATCCCCCACTGCATCCCTGCCTGGAAGAAAGCAGCGTGATGCCTCTCCCGTGCCTGTGTAGCACATTCCTAGGTGGAGCGGCTCCCGGTAGAACTGCTGTCTGCTACCCCAAGGTCCTAGTGCCTGCCATCCACTAATGGCAAGGCAGTCTGCCCTTACCTGCCCTTCCGCCCTAGTCCTGAGCCTCTTCAATGCCCCAAACCCCTCATCCCCAGCCAGAGCCCTCATTCCCCTGCACCCTAATCCTCTGCCCCAGCCCTGAGCCCCTTCCTGCATCATGAACCCTTCATCCTCTGCCCCACAGCCTTCATCCCTGCACTCTCTCCTATCCCCAAACACCCTCCCAGAGCCTGCATCCCTCACCCCTTCCTATGCCCCCATCCCCAGCCCAGAGCCTGCACCCAAACTCCATCCCAAAGCCTGCACCCTGTACCCATCCTCCACCCTAATCCCCAGCCCAGGACCCAAACCCCAGACCTCCCCCCCAAACCACTTCCCAGAGCCTTAGGCAAGTGGGGGGGGGGGGGCAGGTTCTGGGCACCACCAAAATTTCTACAAACTTGCCACCCATGGCTACAATATCACTGGTTCATTCACCTGCACATCCACCAAATGTTATATAAGCCATCATGTGCCAGCAATGCCCCTCTGCTATGTACATCAGCCAAACTGGACAGTCACTATGTAAAAGGATAAATGGACACAAATCAGATATTAGGAATGGCAATATACAAAAACCTGTAGGAGAATACTTCAGCCATCCTGGCCACACAATAGCAGATTTTAAAGGTAGCTATCCTACAGCAAAAAACTTCAGGACCAGACTTCAAAGAGAAACTGCTGAGCTTCAGTTCATTTGCAAATTTGACACCATCAGCTCAGGATTAAACAAAGACTGAATGGCTAGCCAACTACAAAAGCAGTTTCTCCTCCCTTGGTGTTCACACCTCAACTGCTAGAAGAGGTCCTCATCCTCCTTGACTGACTGACTGACTGACACACACTTGTCTCTGAAAATTTCCATTACATGCATCTGACGAAAGCTTATGCTCCAAAACATCTGTCAGTCTATAAGGTGCCACAGGACTCTTTGTTGCTTTTTTACAGATCCAGACTAACACGGCTACCCCTCTGATAGTTTACACTAGTTATTGATCTGGCCCCTTAACTCTGGAAGGGCGTACATAGGCACAAGCTCAGAATGTTCATAGCTGTGAAAAATTCACAATGATCGATAGGACAGACAGATGGCTGAGGGGGAAGAAAAGCTTTACAAATGTCAGAGTAAGTTTGTGTAACGTCTAAAGAGTTTGGACCTTTTATTCACTATAAGCACTCAACATCAGTTTCCCTTAAGAATCACCTTCCTCAACTGTTGGACAATTTCATCTGTGTAAGCAAAAGGAGGACTGAACACTAAAGAGTGTCTACTTGGGACTCAATTTCCTAGAATTTCCCACTGTTATCACGTATGCTAGCAGTGGTGTTAGTGAAGAGTAGCTGCTGGCATTCAGTATGACAATGTTCGGCTACTGGCGTCTTGCATACTCTATTGCTCTTACTGTTATCACTGGTGGAGCTGCAACTGTGAGCCATTTTAGGATAATGGGCTGTTATTGTAAAGCCTCTGCTGAAATGCTATTGTAAGATCTGTAACTTGTATCATTAAGTTCTGCAACCTTTTTGCAGACTTCGTAACTTCAGTTGTTAGTATAGTCTTTTAAGTTTTGTAACCGTCGCAAGCTCTGTAACCTTTTCATGTTACCACTTGTATGAACGTGTATGAACTTCCAAGCTTGATTAGAGGTATGAAACAGCTTCCATATGAGGAGAGATTAATAAGACTAGGACTTTTCAGCTTGGAAAAAGACGACTGAGAGGGGATATGATAGAGGTCTATAAAATCAGGACTGGTGTGGAGAAAGTAAATAAGGAAGAGTTATTTACTCCTCAAAAAACAAGAGCTAAGGATCACATAATGAAATAGGCAGCAGGTTTAAAAACAAACAAAAGGAGGTATTTCTACACAGTAAAATTGTGGAACTCTTTGCCAGAGAATGTTGTTAAGGCCAAGACTATAACAGGGTTCAGAAAAATTCATGGAGAATATGTCCATCAATGGCTATTAGCAAGGATAGGCAGGGATGGTGTCCCTTGCCTCTGTTTGCCAGAAGCTGGGAATGGTGACAGGGGATGGATCACTTGATGATTATCTGTTCTTTTCATTGCCTCTGGGGCACCTGGCATTGGCCACTGTTGGAAGACAGAACACTGGACTACATGGACCTTTGGTCTAACCCAGTATGGACATTATGTCATGGTGAAAGTGTGGACATACAACAGCACAGCTAAAGCTGCGTTGCTCTAGCATTTCAGAGTAAGAGCAGCAAAGAATCCTGTGGCACCTTATAGACTAACAGACGTTTTGGATCATGAGCTTTCGTGGGTGAATACCCACTTCATCAGATAAATGTAGTGGAAATTTCCAGGGGCAGGTGTGTGTGTGTGTGTGTATATATATATATATATATATAGTACATGAAAAGATGGGAGTTGCCTTACCA
>NC_133774.1:13961105-14021639 GCF_003597395.2 Chelonoidis abingdonii
AGCTTGTGATCCACTATGACCCATCATGTTGGTGGGGGCGGCAGGGCAGAAAGAGTCCCCGAGCTAGGACAGACTTTTCTTCTGGGCTGAGTGTGTGGTTGGATAGATTGATGATATTGCTGGGTGGGTTAGGGGTACCACGGTTGTGGCCCCATGTGTCAGGTAGGAGTTTAGACAGCTTACAGTCCTTTTCCCTTTGTAGAGAGGCGAAGTGAGTAATGTAGATCTCCTGTCTTATTTTAGTGAAGTCCATTTTTATGGAAGTTTGGTTATTAGTGAAAGTCTCCAGGTTGGAGAGCTCTTTTTTGATGTTTTCCTGTTTGCTGTATAGGATGCTGATCAGGTGGTTCCTCAGTTTCTTTGATAGAGTATGGCATAATCTCACTGTGGTCTGTGTAGTATGTAGATAGCAGTGGATTTTTTACCTTTAGTCCATTATTCATTATAGTGATGAGAGGGGTTCTTGTCCCAGACAGGCGGTAGGTAGGTTGCTGGAAGAATTCTTCCATCAACCTATCTCTGTCTACACCAAGGGTTAGGTTGACTTTAAACTACTGCACTCAGGGTGTGTGGATTTTTCACAACCTTGAGTGACACAGCTGGGTCAACTTAACTTTTTAAGGTAGCCTTGTCCTTAAACAATATACTGTGGGACAGAACTGCTTAACAAAGTGAGAAACTGACCAGGGTTTGAGGCTTTG
Organism: Chelonoidis abingdonii; assembly: GCF_003597395.2. Lineage (NCBI taxonomy): Eukaryota > Metazoa > Chordata > Testudines > Testudinidae > Chelonoidis > Chelonoidis abingdonii. The sequence continues at coordinate 13,961,807 of NC_133774.1, forward strand.
TTGTCTCCTGCAATCTTCAATGTTTTTCTTCTCCTAAGAAAACCCAGACCAACAGCAAAACTTTGTTTCACATTCCGATAGATAATTTGTCCTGAGTCAGTGATGTAGGATCTTAGCTAGGGGTATTTCATTTCATCAAGAAAATATTTCCCTTCTGGGTGGGAAAGTTCTCTAGTGGACAGAGCACAGGACTGAGAGTCAGGAGATCTGACACATTCAGTGACCTCAGGCACGTCAATCCATTCACTTTCCCAGCCTGGACAGATGCTGATAACTCCCTTGTGTGGGTGTTGTGAGGAGTAGGTAACTCATGTCTGCGTTGCAGTGCTTGGATGCAAGATGCTAGGGATGTGCCAATGTTAGTGTAATCTTTCATTTTAAGAGTGTGATGTTTTTGTTTTTTTAAGTACTAGGTGCCAGTATATACACATAGGTGAGATTTTATGCTAACTTAGAATGCAGAAAGCCTTTAAATACTTAGTGCATACACTCCGAATGCGAAGATTTACTGTTTCTTGCTCACCATATGGTTGTTTGAGAGTTATATGTGTTTCTAGTGAGAGCCTCAGAGGAAAACTTCACTTAAGTTCTTTAATACACTTTAAACATTATTCTGATTACCTGCATGTAATTCAGAGGGCCAAGTTCTCCCCTGCATTTGAGTACCAGTCCATGAGGGAGTCAGGGCAGTAGAGGGCTCGCATCTAATGGATTCTATGCCAGCAGAAGATAAATGTAGCAGAGCACAAGTGAGCTACATTTTCCTAGTATCTGATAGGTTCCTTCTGGAATTCCCCTGACATGTTCCCTATGCCATGGGCTGAGGGATGGCAGCAGTTGGTGCAGAAGCCACTTCTACATCTTTAGAGGAGTCGGGAGCTCCCACACACCAGGAGAATGCCCTTCTGTCCACTTATTGAGCAGAATCCAACCTCTCTGTGCCACCTGGACCCCACAGAGAGGGCAGATTTCAGCTGAGAATCTGACTCAAAATATAAAAAATACAGATGCCCAATGTTGAAACAGCACACACTGGAGCACACTATGGTTCTGGATATATATATAAGAGTCCCCAGGATTTAACCTACTTCAGCAGATCAATGGAGAGGACATTTTTAATCATATCACATAAACCCTGCAATAAAAATAATTACCCCGGAGATCAGTATTAAAAAAGCCTAATTATGTCTGACTTTATTACCATTTGTTATAGCCACTAAGCCCACCCTTTCCTGCTGTCAGATCTCCTTTCTAGAAATCTTTCATTTGGTTAGACTTTAACAGATTCGTGTAAGATACGCAGCTGAACCTTGCTTGCCTTAGTGGTGCAAGTAGATCCATTGCCTTTAGTGGAACTCCTCGGGGACTACGGTGAGCAGGATTGGGTCTTCACATATTTTAGTAGCATTATAAAAATGGGGTTGGGATGGAAGGCAAGAAGGGGCCATTTCCTGGTCTGTTTCCTGTGTCCAGTGGGGTTTGGATCAGACCCGTAAAGTCCTCATGGTGGTCCCCAACCTTTTCCAGGTGGCAGGCGCCAGAGGACCATGGTCAGCTGACAAGCATCTGCCAAAATGCTGGCAAGAAGCAGCAACGTCAAGAGGCGTCACCGTGGAAATGCTGCCGAAAACCTCTTGGTGACGCTGCTTTTCGGAAGCATTTTGGCGGCGGCGCCTCTTGATTATGCCACTTTTCAGCGGCATTTTGGCAGATGCTTGTCCACTGGCCAGTAGGCAAGTGCACAGAGATGCCTTGGCGGGCGCCATGGCACCCATTGGCACTGTGTTGGGGACCACTGCCATAAGCAGTGCCACAATCTACACTGCTATTTACACCCATGCTAGGGGTAGAGTTGCCAACTTTCTAATCGCACAAAATTGAATACCCTTGCCCCAACCCACTGCTCTGCCCCTGTCCCCCCTTCCAAGGCCCCACCCCTGCTCACTCCATCCCCCCTCCCTCGCTCATTTCACTGGGCTGGGGCAGGGGTTTAGGGTATGGGAGGGGGTGAGGGCTCTGGCTGGGGGTGCGGGCTCTGAGATGGGGCCAAAAAAGAGAGGTTCAGGGTGTGAGAGGGGGCAGGGGTTGAAGCACAGGAGGGGGCTTGGGGTTGGACTGCACTTACTTCAGGCAAGTCCTGGAAGCAGTCAGTATGTCCCTTGGTTCTGAGGCAGAGGCACGGCCAGGCAGCTCTGTGCATTGCCACTGCAGCTCCCACTGGACACGGTTCCCTGCCAATGGGAGCTGCAGAACCGGCACTCAGGACGGAGGCAGTGTATGGAGACCTGGCCGTGCCTCTACCTAGGAGCTGATGGACATGCCAGCTGCTTCCTGAAGCCATGCAGAGCTGGGTAGGGAGCCTGCCAGCCCCACTGAGCTGCCAACTGCACTTTTAATGGCCCAGTCAGCGGTGCTGACTGAAGCTACCAGATTCCCTTTTCGACTGGGTGTTCTGGTCGAAAACTGGACAGCTGGTAACCCTAGGTAGAGGGGCGTGCGGTGTATGTACTTTACACACAGCAGTAAGGAGCATGCAGAGTAACTGTAACCTCAGTGGGTTCAGCCCCACAAACCCTTCCTGCCTTGCAGGCCCTTCTCTCTTCCCGGGGCTTCTTGCCAGGATGAGAGAATCTGGTCCAATGTTCTATTTATGCTTAAAAGCATCATAGTTTTACTCAGAGTAATTCAGGTCACTTTCCAGGTTTCCCCAAAGTACTCTGGCAGACTTCTCTCTGCTGCCTTGGTAAAAGTACAAGAGGCCTATTAGTGCCGCACACAGTGAGCCCTAGCACAGGCAGTAGTCAAGCCAGAAGCACATTGAATCATAGTGAGAAACTTGGCCTCATGTTCAGCCAGTGTCCTCAAGCTCCAGCTTGGCAGGCAGTGCTGCAACTATAAATATCCCACTTCCTCCCTATAAAGGCGTTCTTAACGCAGACCCCGCTACCCATTCACCCACCCCTAGCTCAAGAGCATTATCAGGAAATGCAACAAATAAAGAATCTTAAGGGTGGGGGTCTGACCAACTTTGCAGCCTGTGTAACATTTTAATGGAAGGTCTGGTCCAAGAGGACAATAATGAGACACTAATCGAAGGATACATGCAATCTCATTAGCAAGTGGGGCCCAGTGAGCAAACCATTGTAGAACTGTAATTTTATTTACACACTGCTGGCTGAATATAGAAAAAGGCAGCTTCCAAAAAGTTCTGTTTTTAAAAATGTGGTGAATTTACCCAAATGATGTAAAGAACTGCCAGACCACAACCACTGCAGATCAGCGAGAAAATGAGAACAGTGGGGAAGTGACAAATTATAGTGACTCTACATACAGTAACTACCCTCCCCTCTTTAATATCTGAAGTCCTGATCTCACCAGGTACTGAGTTCCTTCAACCTCCATTGACTTCACTGGGAGATAAGAGCCATCATCTCACCTCAGGATGGTGTCCTACATACCTTCTCCGAAACACTGGAAGAAAATGTGTCTTGAGTGGCACTGGGGGGACTGATACACTCATTAAAAGAACCAAAGACACAAACCACTAAAAGTCACAGCTAAGCTTAACATGAGTGTGCGTTAACCTATACTTACAAAACTTGTGACATCTCCTTGCTTCAGCATTTGTGATAGCAACCACCAGAGCAGGACAGACTAAAAGAACAGAACCAGCTTTTCTTAGCAAGTTAGAGCTTAGGAGTCAACTTTTGCCCTTTCTTGCACCCTCTGCAGCCCCACTGAAGTCAGAGAAACACAGGATATAAATCAGGACAGAGTTTGGCCCAGTAGAAGAATTTTAACTGCCTCTTCTCTCCATAACTTTTTTTAATATGGTTATTTTTCTATGTTATTCACTCACATTTAGAGCTTGATTGTTCCACTACCCTGCCCCTTCTGTTATTTGCATCTGTGTAAAGTCAATGCATAGTGGTTGTGAAACACTCCCATGGTGAGGAAATTTCTCATTTGGTAGTATTTAAAATGCATTTTGCATACACAAATAACTACTGAAGATGCAAGGCAGGGGAGAATCAAACCATAAATCTTTTTGCCAGTTACTCTTAAAATTACACAAAAACTTCCACCGCAGTCCTGTGTTACTGAAGCCCAGGTGCCTAAAAGGGTTTAACAGGAATATTTCACTTTATAAATCAAACCATCCACAATATTTTTAAATAGATCCTTTAAGGTTCAGGTAAACACTTGACGTTCCCAGCTGGTATTTTGTTGTGACCCGAGCAGGAAACGTCAAATTCACCATTTTCAGGCTGACGACTGATGTGATCTTTAGGCGACACCACCGATTCAGATATACCATCCTTTTCACAAAGGAATACAAATACTGTCATGGAACAATAACGTGAGCCATTTGTTATTCTGATCTCTGATATTGCTACAATCATAGCAATTCCTGGAAATACATTTGCACTTATTTTACAAAAGCATTAAACTTCTACAATTATCTCACTTCATTCCTTCTGGCCAGTTTTGCCCTGACATACACAGGATGACAGAGCCATGTGGCAGGGTACACAGGGTATAAATCAGGACAAAATTTGGCACATTGGGCCAGATCTTCAGCTAGTATAAGTCTGCATAGGTCCAATGTCAGCAGAACTAGTGATTTACACCAACTGAGATTTAAAATACATACAATTAATATCTTACCTAGCATTTTTCTTTAATAATCCTGACAAATGCTACAGCTGCCAGTCACATTCTCCCACACTCCTGCCAGGATGTTTATGCTATTAGTGCATGAGTGGATTCCCATTTGCACCAGGATCTCTATCACAAATCTGTCTGATCAAACAGAACTTTTTCTGCTAGCCTCTTACCTCTTGAAATAGTTTCTCCCATACAGGATCTGCTGCAGTAAAGTGACCACGGCAAAAGCACAGATGAAGATGAAGAACAAAGTTCTGTTCCCCAGCAAATCCCTGCTTGACGAGGGGTCACTGTATCCCATCCTTGTGGAAAAAAAGCTTACTTGAGCTCCGTTGGGTAGAATTCAGTTCATTGTACCATTCACGCTCTTTTCACTGGAAGGCAGTGGGAATGATTTGCTACCTTTTCTGTGAGAAATCCAAGGACAAGGTGTCCCATTGTTCAGACCTGCTGCCCCTTTCGGTTGTTAACTAAAGAACTGGGCGCAATGGCTCATTTCCACTGTAAAGTTTCCAGGAGCATAGATGTGGGTAACATCTAAAAATCATCTATTCACAGCTCTTTCAGACGAAGCAGTTTGTGCTGTGTGAGAGGCAGTCTGTTCCCCACAGTCTCTCTCAAACCTGCTGCTAACAATTATCTACTTCAATCCCACTTTGGTATTCCAGATGGGAGAAGCTGCAAATAAAACAGAAAACTGCAGCCAGTGGCAAATACAGGGCTCCCGCAACCTGCTTCGGCAGTACATAGTTATCAGCTCTTCTCTGCTTCTGCTCAGTGATTCCAGTGAAATGCACTTGCAAGGAGACGTGACCAGGGTATACTATTATCGAACAAGTATGTAATGATCATGAGGATTTCATTCAGCCCCCTGCAAAAACAGCAGCATCAATCTGGTTAGGCTATCATGAAAAGCTGCATTTTATTTAAAGAGGTGAGGTTCAGATAACGCCTTTGATACTGTAACATTTGCGTACAGCATGCAGTGCCTTTCGTCATCTCTGCTCTGTTTGGGTTTCTATGTTTTTCCTGGTTATTCCTCCGGAGTAAGCATAAGCAAGGTCACTGTGCATCTCTTCAAGGACAGAGCTCTCAGTTCCTGCATGCTGATTTATTACAGGCTTTGGATAGCCTCACAACCGCAGATGGGGAATATTGACTTTCAATGCAATCTTAAAAAACTATTCATCTAAAGAGACAAATATTGTGATTGTTCCTCAACCATGAACAGTTCTCTTGTTATGGGGTGAAATAGCGAGATCTTGCCTCCAGCCATCAGAACTGTTATTAAGCTTTCCAGTTGCTGGTAGGGGCTCGATCCTGTTCTCATTTGAATCAATGGGAGTTTTGTCCTGGATTTCAATGGGAGCGGGAGCAGGACCTGAATGTTTATTTCTGAAAGCAGCGACCTATGAAAGCTTTAACCACAAATAAAGTGGATCAGCTGGGAGGTTAGTTTTTTCCTGTGTTATGGAGGTAAAATCTCTTTTGGAAAAAAATTGGGAAGTTTTGTAAAGCAACAAGATTTTAATATGAATAAACCTGCAAACAACTAAATCAATGTCCAGCGTGCCATTATCCCAGCTCTTCAAATCAACATGCCGGGGCCTATACTGGACAGGATCTGAGCTGGCAATGTGCAGGAGGGTGGGGCAAAGACAATACCGGGGGCAGGGGCTGTACAGGTGGCAGAAAAGCTATCTGGCTCTGGGCTATTCTGTGGGATAAGAGCCGTTTCAGGGCAAGACAGATACAATTATATTATCTCTAGTCCCATTCAAAGCTCCCATGTGGGATCCCTAGTGAAGTTATTACAATTTAGGTCTTATCTGAAGTATAGTTCTATAATGGACAAGTGGTTTCCATGGAAATGGGACAGTGGGGTCCACATTAAATCTTTCTCATGGACTCTACCCAAATGGGGTCTGTTTGCAAACAGAAAAACATCATCTTTTTAACTACCAGCCAGCAAATTCAGCATGGGATCTGAGTCCAGATCTGTTCTTGCAGCTCACACATCACCATCACCAAAGATTCTGCATTCAGAACACTAGGTCCAGTCTCCTTAGTTTACAATCCTTTAATGACGCACAATGCGCTGTTGGATCCAGTACACTCTCCCACAGCTGTACTGAAAGACCAGTGGCAGCAAAATGAAGTCAAAGCTGAATTTGGTGAGTACAACAATTAGTAGGGTGTAAACTCTGGGGCAAAAACCATCTTTACTCTGAATTGATACACCTACCACAATTAGGTCCTGACCATGGCATCTAACACAATCATAATACAAATAATAAACTAAGCAGATTTGATTATGAACTCACATGGGTGGACCTATTTTCCTCAGTTCATTTTAACCCTTTAAAAACAAATTAGCCATTTACTTTGTTCAGAAAAATGACAAGAATTTATTCATTCACATCACGCTGAGGGGAACAGACATTGACAACTGTTATAATGAAGCCACAGCCACAACAGGATCCCATCTGTCAAAGTCTCCACCCACAGAACCAAATATGGTCCTTCTAAAAATTTATGCACTTAAACATGTATAATATGACAGTAGTTTTATACCAGGACCCCCTGGGAGTTCCCTCTTGTCTACCTGGGATCTAGCCAGCACCCTGTTGCCATTCTGCAGTAATGGAAAGGAAGCAGTCATGAGTCCCAGGCTGAGAACATATGTGATACGGACAGATCTCCTGTGGAGATTAGAGGAGAGATTTTGAAAGGCATAGAAGGGGGCTAGGTGCTCATCTCCCATTGACTTTGAAAGGGAGCTGAGTGCCTAATTGCTCTTAGTACCTTTGAAAAATCTTCCCCTAGAAACTTGGTTCTCTTTGGAGCAAATGCTGCTCTGTTACACTACTACAAATCTGGAGTAAGACTACTGACTGCACCAAAGTACCAGAGAGCAGAATTTGGCCATTTACATATTTCAAAGGCTTGTAGTAATCTCAGCACCAACCAGCAGTGTGATGCCCTCAGGGCCAGCTCCAGGCCCCAGCGCGCCAAGCACGTGCTTGGGGCGGCATGCCACAGGGGGCGCTCTGCCAGTTGCCGGGAGGGCGGCAGGCAGCTCCGGTGGATCTCCCGCAGGCATCCCTGCGGAGGGTCCACTGGTCCTACGGCTCCGGTGGAGCATCTGCAGACATACCTGCGGAGGGTCCACTGGTCCTACGGCTCCGGTGGAGCATCTGCAGACATACCTGCGGGAGGTCCACCGGAGCCGTGGGACTGGCGAGCGGCAGAGCGCACCCCACAGCGTGCTGCCGTGCTTGGGGCAGCAAAATGGCTAGAGCTGGCCCTGGATACCTTGTGATCCTCCAGATCTTAGAGGGAGCAGCATTGGGGGAAAGAGAGGGAAATCGAACTAATATATTGTACTGCCCCAAACCAGAATATCCATTATTTATTCCTGATCCTGGCCTACATGCCAATATTATCTGCAACAACAATCTCTCTCCTCAGCATCAACATGTGTGCGATCACTCAGGAGTAATCGGGCTACCTGTGTTTTTCACCTTCATCTGCTAAATCAGAGCTAACTGGAAAACATGGTCCTTGAGGACACTGAATTTTGGACATTCCCAGGAGAATTTTAAGTCCTTGAAGCAATGACCAGAGTATGAGAATATCTAAGAAACTGGGAAGTTTCCTGTGACAAATATAATCTTGTACAAATACTGTCCCCAGTAAAAGGAAATTTATACTCCTTGCCTTCAAACCAGCACTACAACTTATCAAAAGATAAGTAAGAATGGCCATACTGGGGTCAGACAAAGGTCCATCTAGCCCAGTATCCAGTATTCTGAATGTGGCCAATGCCAGAGGCCCCAGAGGGAATGAACAGGTAATCATCAAGTGATCTGTCCCCTGTCACCCATTCCTAGCTTCTTTCAAAGAGAGGCTAGTGATAACAGTCAGCTCTGTGTTCTTGGGGAACCAGGGTGCAGTACCCAGCCTGACTCACGAAACACCCCCCAGCCCCTGCTTAAACCAAAACCTATCAGAGTAAAAAACTTGCAGAGAGCAGTGAATGGCATTGGGAGACACCTAAACCCCTTCTGACAAGGATGACAAGATTAAGACGTCTCCATTAGCATACAGAATGAATAGAGACAACTCCCCTAGCCTCATCTGCATGAAAGATGGGACAGGCAGACATCTCAATTTGCATACAGAATGGAGAACAAAGAACCGCACTGAACTCTGGGACTAGAAAAGCAGGGAAGCTCTGCATCATGGGAATCTCTGCTCCAGATGCTAATGAATCTACACCTGTCCACACCTAGCTCAGCAGTTATCAGACCAATTCTAGTAATGAATCCTTGACTGATATCCAAAATACTGAAGCAGCCTAGTTGCATTGTGAGCTCCCTGGAAGAACACACCACCCATAGCCAAGAGTGCTCAGCTCCTATTGTCTGGCCTAAAGAAAACCCTTGAATCAGTGTACCCATAAACAAATCTAGTGTTCTCCCTTGAACCACTATTTTCTCTACAACAATCCCTACTCACTCTCTAGTCAGGGTCCTGATGCTTAGATCCAAACTATGCATCAGTTCCACTGGGACTCCATCTTCCCCTGATGGATCGTGCTGGGGCCTCTGCCTGTCTCCTACCCTCATCACCTGGGAACCCCGATCAGTTCAAGCTTCAGGGAGCAGTGAGATCCCCTTCTCTGTCTGTTTTCCTTTCTACCTTAGGTATTAACCTTTAATAATGTATATTAGGTTGGTTTAGCCCTCCTTGTGTAGTTGTGCCTATTATTCAATAAATAACTTTTATTGTTAAGCTGGTTGCTTCTCTCTTTTGCTGAACTTTACTCTTTTGTGTTTTTAACTTCCCCCATTCTCTCTACAGCAACGCTTCTTTTACCTAAGCTAAAGATCCCTGCAGCACCCAAAATACTGTGGGGTTTGCTCATCAAGTAGGTTACTGCCAGTACAATTGTGATGTGAGAGTGGGGATAGGGCCATGGTGAATCTGGGACGCATAAGGGTAACAGCTTGAAAGTGCTGCTTGATCCAGTCCCTGGAGCCCAGGGCCATATAAGGAGAGGCAGCTTGAAAGTGCTGCTTCACCCAGCCCAGTGAGTCCAGAGACATAAGGGGTCAGCTTTACAATGCTGATTGACCCAGTCTGCTCAGACTTGCTCTGTTAATGTATATGGGTGGGTTCGTTCATCTGATTCTGGGGCTGGAGGAACCCAGCCCTGGGGAATCGAGGTCCTGCAGAATAGCTTCATTGGGAGGAAACTTGCAGAAGGGAGAAGTAGAGCTCCTTATGAAAAACACAAGTGACAAGCAGTACATTGACAGAATTACAGAACCTGCTCCCCTCCCCCAGAAGAGTAACATGAATAAATAAGCATATCCCAAAACAGCAGCCAAATCTGGTAACATTAGGGACACCATCCCTGAAGAAACACCTCTGCAAGAACTGAGAAATATGATATTGATACTCAAATTTTCAAATGTGCCCGCAATATTTGCTGGAGCATCCATGTGTGATATTTTTGCACTCATTCGTGCATGCAAAATTGTTGACTATTGGCACAATTGCCCATTAGTGCACTTGTTTCAGTGTCCCTTTGAAAATTTGGCTTTTCATTTGTGACCATCTTTTAAAGCTTCCTACTCCTGGGATAAGTGTAAAATTTACACACCAGGTGTGAGCAAGCCAATTTCTGTGCCAGATGCTATCGGGAATGCAAAATGGGGTTGCAGTACTTTGCATCATGCATATCACTGGAACGAAAAGCCAGGTTGCATGCAACAGTGTTTTTGAGCTATGGTGTGACCTCTGTATTACACCATACCATGAGCTACCAGTAGCATGGGATAGCCTAAATCAGGGGTTGTCAACCTCTGGCACACAGCTCCCCAAGGTAAGCACCCTGGCAGGCTGGGCCAGTTTGTTTACCTGCTGCGTCGGCAGGTTCGGCCGATCGTGGCTCCCACTGGCTGCGGTTTGCCATCCAGGCCAATGGGGTGGTGGGAAGTGCCGCAGGCTGAGGGATGTGCTGGCCGCAGCTTCCCAACACCCCCATTGGCATGGGATGGCAAACCGCGGCCAGTGGGAGCCGCAATCAGCCAAGCCTGCTGACGCGGCAGGTAAACAAACTGGCCCGGCCTGCCAGGGTGCTTACCCTGGCAAGCCGTATGACAGAGATTGCCAACTCCTGGCCTAGATAATGTTTCCTAGCCAAAAACCAAGCATGCAGGAAGCCTCTCATGTCACTGATGTGGATAACACATGCAACACAATACTACAGTCTAGACGGCACAATATTGGAATGTAAGAGTCAGGTATAATATTTTGAATGTCTATATCATCTTTCACCTGACAATCTCTTAGTGCTTTACTGACAAACTAATAAAACCTCAAAATACCCCTATGAGATTGGTATGCATTTTTTTCCATTTTACCGTAAACTGTCAGGAAGGTCCTCTCATGGATAGGTAACTGGTTAAAAGCTAGGAAACAAAGGGTAGGAATAAATGGTCAGTTTTCAGAATGGAGAGAGGTAAATAGTGGTGTCCCCCATGGGTTTGTACTGGGACCAGTGCTGTTCAACATATTCATAAATGAGCTGAAAAATGGGGTAAACAGCAAGGAGGCAAAATCTGCAGATGATACAAAACGACTCAAGATAGTTAAGTCCAAAGCAGACTGCAAAGAGCTACAAAGGGATCTCAGACAACTGGGTGACTGGGCTACAAAATGGCAGATGAAATTCAGTGTTGATAAATGCAAAGTAATGCACATAGGAAAACAATCCCAACTATACATACAAAATGATGGGGTCTAAATTAGCTGTTACGACTCAAGATCTTTGAGACATTGTGGATAGTTCTCTGAAAACATCCACTCAATGTGCAGCAGTAGTCAAAAAAGTGACCAGAATGTTGGGAATAATTAGGAAAGGAATAGATAAGACAGAAAATATCATATTGCCTCTATATAAATTCATGGTACACCCACACCTTGAATACTGCGTGCAGATCTGCTCACCCCATCTCAAAAGAGATATATTGGAATTGGAAAAGGTACAAAAAATGAGTAACAAAAATTATTAGGATTATGGAACAGGGACTTTTCATCTTGGAAAAGAGATGATTAAGGGGGAATATGATAGAGGTCTATAAAATCACAATGGGAATGGAGAAAGTAAATAAGGACATGTTATTTACTCCTCACAACATAAGAACTAGGGATCACCAAATGAAACTAATAGGCAGCAGGTTTAAAAACAAACAAAAGGAAATATTTCTTCACACAAAGCACGGTCAACCTGTGGAACTCTGCCAGAGGATGTTGTGAAGGCCAAGACTAACAGGGTTCAAAAATGAACTAGATAAGTTTATGGAGGACAGGTCCTTCAATGTCTATTAGCCAGGATGGGCAGGAATGGTGTCCTTAGCCTCTGCCTGAAGCTGGGAATGGACAACAGGGGATGGATCACTTGATGATTACCTGTTCTGTTCATTCCCTCTGAAGCACCTGGCATTGGCCACTGTTGAAAGACAGGCTACTAGGCTAAATGGACCTTTGGTCTGACCCAGTATGGCCATTCTTATGAACAATAGGTGAAGCTGAGAGAGAGAGGTTAAGTGACTTGCACAAGATCACACAGTGAGTCAGTGGCAGAACTTGGAAAAGAGCTCAGGAGTTCTGACTCTCAGTCTAGTACTCTAACATTTCGTCCCTCCCATTAAATTGCTGGGCAATCTAATTCTATGAAGCACCTTAATTATCTGATATTAAAACTATGAATATTGTGGCAAAGTCACACCTCTTGTAGTTCTAGGTACACAACACTCTGATGCCTATACTATGAGGCTGCAAGAGGCAGCCTCTCTCTCACATACTGCTGGCCCATATTGTGGTATGTGACATGTTTGCTAAATACTGTCAGAGATAATCCATTGTGAAAAATTCTTTCAGATTACATGGTGAGACTCCAGGTGCCTTAGCACAAACATGAATGTGCTTCAGACAATGATAGAGAGCCCACTGTTTGCTCAGAAGCCAGAATGAAGCAAAATTGAATTAACAAAAAATACTGATATCTAATCCCAAACACTCGGGGAGATCTTCACTGAAAGCTGATTCTGTGCATCTGATGTCTGCAAGCCAGCTCCACGCAGTGAGATTTGTAAGAGGACAGAATCTGGTAAGAATCTTACTGCACTTCTCATATGCAGAGGTGCACCAGATTTTTTCTCTCTTCATAGACATCCTAAGGGCCTCATCTTGTCAACTGCAGCATGACTGAGAGCAAATGGGACAGAGGGATGAACATTCTATTCTGCTTTTTGATTTCAGTGGGTCTATATTTGCAGATCTGATTGAGGATTCTCATATCATTCCTTCCACCAAATCCTTGTTTAACTCTTTTACTGATGATGGGTTGTAGTTATTTGATGGCAAAGATATCTAAAGCCTTAGATAGTTATTTGGGGTCAGAGGCTTTAAGTTTCTTTAAATCGAAATAACTGTTATAAATAGCCTATTAAATTTGAATTGAAATTTCAGACATACTAAGTCACTTCAAAATTAAGCAAAATAAGCTCACAACTCATAAGTGGAATTTATTTCAACCCTCTCTTCACTCCACCCCTGCCACTCACACATCATATTCAGCCTGTTTGTGGCTGCTACATATGGTAAAGAACCTGCATCCAGTATATCTGAGCAACATGTATTGCAAGAGATTTTGGTTGAATTAAGACTATTTTTAACTTACTTTATGCTTGTGCTAATTACTGGGGCCTTGATTCAGCAAAGCACAGGCTTAACATGCTTAAGTGCTTTGCTAAATACAGAATTTTTAAAATTAAACATGTACTTAGAATTATAGGACTGGAAGGGACCTCGAGAGGTCATCTAGTCCAGTCCCCTGCACTCAAGGCAGAGCTAAGTACTAAATCAGTGGTTTGCAAACTGTAGGGTGACCAGATGTCCCAATTTTATAGGGACAGTTCCGATTTTGGGGTCTTTTCCTTATATAGGCTTCTATTGCCCCCCACCCCCTGTCCCAATTTTTCACATTTGCTGTCTGGTCACCCTATCAAACTGTGGGTCAGGACCTCAAAGTGGGTCACGGCCCTGTTTTAATGGGGTCACCAGGGTTAGCTTAGACTTTTTGGGGCCAAAGCTGAAGCCTGATCCCCACTGCCTGGGACTGAAGCCTTTGGGCTTCAGTTTTGGCCCCCCCCCCGCCCCGCCCAGGCAGTGGAGCTCGGGCTTTGGCCCCCACACCTAGGCAGTGGGGCTCAAGCAGGTTCAGGATTTGGTCCCCCCTCCTGGGGTCCTGTAGTAATTTTTGTTGTCAGAAGGAGGTTGCGGTGCAATGAAATTTGAGAACCCCTGCATTAGACTGTCTGTGACAGGTGTTTGTCTAACCTGCTCTTAAAAACCTCCAATGATGGAGATTCCACAACCTCCCTAGGCAATTTATTCCAGGGCTTAATTACCTTCATAGTTAGAAAGTTTTTCCTAATGTCCAACTTAAATCACCCTTGCTGCAATTTAAGCCCATTGCTTCTTGTCCTTCCTCAGAGGTTAAGGAGAACAAAATTTTTCCCTCCTCCTTGTAAACAGTTTATGTACTTGAAGACTGTTATTATGTCCCCTCTCAGTCTTCTCTTCCCCAGACTAAACAAACCCAGTTTTTTCAATCCTCCCTCACAGGTCATGTTGTCTAGACCTTTAATCATTTTTGTTGCTCTTCAATTTGTTGACATCTTTCCTGAAATGTGGTGCCCAGAACTGGACACAATACTCCAGTTGAGGCCTAATCAGCATGGAGTAGAGCAGAAGAATTACTTCTCATGTCTTGCTTACATCACTTCTGCTAACACATCCCAAAATGTGGTTCGAGGTTTTTTTGCAAGTGTTACATTATTGACTCATTTAGCTTGTGATCCACTATGACCCCCAGCTCCCTTTCTGCAGTATTCCTTTCTAGGAAGTCATTTCCCCTTTTATGTGTGTGCAACTGATTGTTCCTTCCTAAGTGGAGTGCTTTGCATTTGTATGTAAGTGCTTTGTGGAATTACTGCCTAAATGAAGCACATTGTTAAATATTAAAATAGAGTAAATCAATATTAAATCTGTTACAGATAAAAGCCAACACAGATGTATTAGCATAATCTATTACCCAACACAATGTCTGGTCCCTCATGTGTGCCATAAATCCTTGAGTGATTCAGTTAAGTCTGAGATCCAGATATTAAATGTGAGTGCAGCAAAGCTGAAAGTGTCCATGGTCTTTTGAGGCCATGAATAGAAGCCAAATGGAACTGTCTGGGTGGGATGAGACCTCACAGAAGCAGAATATGGTTTGCATATTGAATGCCTATTAGATTATATATTGACTCACATAAGCTAATATGAAAGCAGCTGCATTCATATTACAGTCCATGCACAAATGCAACTTATTTAAAAAGGTAGATTCACAGAGATTGCAACACTCATCTTTTCCAGATTGCACAGGGGATCTCTGCATGGCTCAGTGAATGGGATCCTTCTTCACTGGGCAAGAAGCTTCAGCACAGCATTGATCATGGTCCACAGGATATAGTCACTGTTTTTTATTGTTAGTGGCAGCTTATTGCAGAGTGTGGGATAGACTTTAAGAACATAAGAATGGCCGTACTGGGTCAGACCAAAGGTCCATATTGATGTATTTCAATCAGAAGGATAGATTTAATTGAGAAGGACAACTAAGATCTGGTCTTGGCACATAGATTTGATAATTTGACATTGTACAGTTAAGTGCGATGGAGGGGAAGAGATCAGATTTCACCAATTAGTCACCATTGCCCTAAATGTTCCATCGTTCTGAATTAATTCTGCTTTTGTAAGAATAGGGTAATCAAAATGAATATATTCATTAGCTCCTTGTTACATGTATTTCCACAGTTGTCCCACTGTAATTCAGCTTTGGCTACTATTCATTTAATAAAAATCTCTTCTGAAGGACACTCTTATATCATTCATTATGAATCAGATACTGAAAACAGCAAGGATTGATTTTTGACCAGATGTTCATACTAGTTAATTTTCCAGACTAAGCCAACATATTTTTAAAAGCCTGAATATTGTTATTTTAATGACTCAATCTCACTCCCTAAATTATTTTAGTCTAAGGCACAAATTCAATTAAAAAAATCTCCCTCTGGCTTTCATTGACATCAAACAGCTCACCCCTTCAACAAAAATTTTTTCCTGGGCTTGTGGCTTTCTGCATCATGGAAGCTTATCAAAGTTTCCACTGACTGTTCCAAAAAAAGGAAGCTTCTACCCAGATAACACTGCTAACCCTAGATATACATGTTCAGGATCTCTTGGTTTTCCTCTTATGTTCATATTGTGAGTCTGCGGTGGACCTGTCACTGCAGCTCCCCCTTGTGGCAGGGAGAGGATGGGGTGTCCATGACTCACCACTCTCCTGTCCTTGTGGCCACCCCTCTGCAGGCAGCCTGTTACAGCCTCTCAGCCTTCTTCTCTACTGTCCCCCTGCCTGGAGCAGTAGCACAGCCTAGCATCCAGAGTTCATATAAACCCCTTTTTGAGCAGGGTAGTACAACCTAGCATCCAGAGTCCACATAAAACTCCTTTTGAACAGGGTAGTGTGGCCTAGTGGCCAGAGTCCACATAAACCCTCATGGTTTGGGGGTGAGGGGGTAGGGGGACTCAGGCCCACCCTCTCCACCAAGCCCCAACCCAGGGCCCTGATAGCTGCAAGCTTCCCTTGCCACTCACTCAGCAGGGATCCACCCTCAACACACCAAGCATCAATACAGCTTTAACTCCATTTATCTCTATAGTTCTCCTGGGTAACTTCCTACCATGAATACTAGTTCCTCTGCAGCAGGGGGTCCTCCAGCCTGTTCCTCAGGTAGTGCCTCAGCTTGGCTGCCTCCCAGATCCTGGCTCACAGGCCCTCCCTCTGCAGAAAGTAGTGGCATACATCCTTCTCCTCCAGCCATCAGCCCAGATTGAGCTGATCTGCAGGCTTTTATATCTGATCTCCAGTTGGAGCATGCCCAGCAGAGCTGCCGGGGCGTGGCTTCCTCTGCCAGGAGAGAAGGGTTAACCCCTGCTGTACCAGCACAGGGCCACTCTGCCCCGTCACAGGGTCTAATTCATAAATTGTGCCCACACAATGTCAGGTCTAACTTGCATGCTCAGTTACAGTGACTGCTGGTTCAAGCAAACCTAGAGTCCCCTGCAATGCCATTCTACCGGGCCTTTGGCTCAGGGTCAAAATCCACTGTGTGATCTAATCCCAGGGCACTGGGGCTCAGGCTTCGGTCCCCCCCTCCCAGGGTTGTGTAGTAATTTTTGTTGTCAGAAGGGGGTCGTGGTACAATGAAGTTTGAGAACCCCTGGTATATGTGCATAATAAGAGGTAATCCCTGCCTTGATGCTTTTATGATCTAAATAGACATCACAGAGAAAAGGTGGGAGAAAGGAAGTATTACTACCCCCATCTGACAGATGAGGGACAGAGAGATTGAGTGACTTGCCCAAAATTACATGCTGAGATTTCAACCACATCCAAAGTTTGGGGATGTTTGGAACTGGGGGATTATTTCAGGTTCGTTTCTACACACTATGATATTCCAGCAAATTGCAACTACCCATGAAGTCACCCTGATAAAATATCTCCAGAGTCCAATTTAGGAACAAAACTGAAAACATTAAACAAGCTAATGAAGCAGGGCTGGCCTTACCATGAAGCGAACTGATGCAGTCGCCTCAGGTGCCAGACTGTTGGGGCAGGGCGGCACCACTAGGACCCAGAGTGTAGAAAATTCTGTCTGCTGCTGGTAAATATGTATTGTCTCTGCTCTAGATGCACAGAGATGGTGGAGTGCAGTGCTGGAGGAAGGAGGGTACAAGAGACATAGCAGACAGGCAGGAGAAAAGGTGAGAGGGAATAACAGAAAGCAGCAGGAGCTGCAGGGAAAGAGAAGAGGAGAAGCCTCCTGTGTACCTCTCTAGCACACCCAGAAGCCTGGACTGATTAACACCAGCTTCTCAGGGAGCTTCCTGTTTCCTGCTCCTTCCCTGAAGCCACTTGAGGAGAACAGGCAGTCAACTGAAGTAGTAGAAGCAAGTTAGACCCTTAAGATGCTGATATCTTCCCTCACTCAGACCCTGCTACCAGCCTGTTTATCTGTCCCCTTCAATTGAGTGTTGAGAGCCTCTATAGCTGGCACAGAACAGCAGTCATGAGTGAAAGAAGAAAACACCCCTCTGGGGCAGCATTCAGAAAAAGAAAGCAAGCAAAGGAAGCTTTTTTATCTCAGCAGGAAGGAGCTCTCCTGAGATACATAGACACAAACGTGCACAGTGAGCCTTCCGGCCCCAGTGAGGATGTGAGTGGTGAGGAGATGCCTGATCTTCCAGTTAGTCAGAGAGCAGGTGACCTGGCAGCTACCACAGCATCGATATCTCCAGCTCAAATGGATGTAACCATGCACATTCCTGAAGAAAAGTGTAGATCAGAGAAGAGTGTGAGCCCATTGAACGCCGATTTTGGCACGGGAAACAAGCACAGACTGGTGGGACCGCATAGTTTTGCAGGTGTGGGACGATTCCCAGTGGCTGCAAAACTTTCGCATGCGTAAGAGCACTTCCTTTGAACTTTGTGACTTGCTTTCCCTGCCCTGAAACGCAATAATACTAAGATGAGAGCAGCCCTCACAGTGGAGAAGTGAGTGGCAATAGCCTCTGGAAGCTTGCAACTCCAGACAGCTACCGTCAGTCGGGAATCAATTTGGAGTGGGAAAATCTACTGTGGGGGCTGCTGTGATGCAAGTAGCCAAAGCAATCGTTAAGCTGCTGCTACGAAAGTTTGTGACTCTGGGAAACGTGAGTTGATAGTGGATGGCTTTGCTGCAATGGGATTCCTAACTGTGGAGGGCCATAGATGGAACCCATATCCCTATCTTGGCCCCAGAGCACAGGGCACCCAGTACGTGAACCGCAAGGGTACTTTTCCATGGTGCTGCAAGCACTGGTGATTACAAGGGACGTTTCACCAGCATCACGTGGGATGGCCAGGAAGGGTTCATGACGCTCACGTCTTCAGAAACACAACTCTCTTTAAACGGCTGCAGCAAGGAAATTACTTCCCAGACCAGAAATAAACAGTTGGCAATGTTGAGATGCCTGTCGTTATCCTGGGTGACCCAGCCTACCCCTTGATGCCATGGCCATGAAGCCATACACAGGCAGCTTGGACAGTGGTCAGGAGCTGTTTAACTACAGGCTGAGCAAGTGCAGGATGGTGGTAGAGTGTGCATTTGGCCGTTTAAAGGGTCGCTTCCGATCATTACTTACTCGCTCAGACCTCAGCTAAAAGAATGTCCCCATTGCTATTGCTGCTTGCTGTGTGCTCCACAATCTCTGTGAGATAAGGGGAGACCTTTCTGCGGGGTGGGAGGCTGAGGCAAATCACCCGGCCGCTGACTACGAGCAGCCAGACACCAGGGCAATTAGAAAGAGCACACCGGAGCGGTGCGCATCAGAGAAACCTTGAAAAGTAGTTTCAGCACGGGCCAGGGTTTGGTTTGACGCAGTGCTTGTTCCCCTTGATGAACAATCCCGCCTCTATTGACTCCCTCTAAACAACCAACCCTCCCCCTTTACTTACAGCTTGCTGAAGGAAATAAGTCAGTATATTTTAAAAATCATTTATTCTTTACTAAAAGTCATTTGTATTGCTTAAAAATCATGAATTCTTTCTTAAAAGTCATTCCCTGTAAGAACCCACCCTCCCCCTTTGGATGTATTCTTGATTAAAAAGTAATTATAAAAAGAGGCACAAATTATCTAGGTATCCCTGCATGGTGTGGTTTGGGAGGAGGATCGGAAGAAAGGAAAAGCCCATTAAGCACATTTCAGCTTAATGTCAGCCTTTTGGTTGGGCTGTCCATGGAGGTGGAGTGGGCTGGTGCAGAGAAATCCTTCCACCACGCGTTCTAACACATCTGGGTGAGGGAGATATGGATGTGGGGAGCTTTGAGGGTGGTTAAACATGGGCTGCAGTGGCACTCTGTAAACCCCGCTGCTGTTCCTGAACATCCACCATGCGCCTGAGGATCTCCGTTTGATCACGCAGCAGCTCCAGCGTTGCATCATGCCAGCGCTGATCTTCCTGCCTACACCTCTGATCTTCCTGCCTGTCTTCCTGCTACCACCTCTTCTTTCCTGCCTCCACCTCTCATCTCGAGCGTCTCTCCTATCCTCCGTCACTGGCATCTTTCCTGGATTTGCTATCACTTCCTTCCAATCATTCTGATGAGCTCTGTCACTGTGGCTTACTTCATGATTTCTGAAAACATTTCATCTCGAGTTCTCTTCTCCCTCCGCCTTTTAGCTAGCCTTCCTGATGTGTAGGAGTACAGAAAGTGTGCAGCTGCATGGGGAAAGGAAGACAGGGAGAGAAGTATGTAAAAAGATTCATTTACAGAACAATGATAGCGTGGCTAGTAGCTGGAAGATTTCATGCTCGCCAGAGAAGCCCAGCGGCAGCCTTCCCTCCCCCCCACCCAAAGCGTGTCTAGTAGCTGGAAAGATTCCATGCTCGCCAGAGAAGCCCGAGAAGCCCAGCGGCAGCCTTCCCTCCCCCCACCCAAACCGTGTCTAGTAGCTGGGAAGATTCCATGCTCGCCAGAGAAGCCCAGCGGCAGCCTTCCCTCCCCCCACCCTCAGCTAAGGGCAAGGTATGAGTAAGGCAGCACAGTAGGAAAATCGCCATGTTTGCCCCCCTAATAAAAAAAATCCCTGAATTTCAACCAGGTCTAATGAATGATATAACTCTGGTGAGAATAATCATTAAAAAACGCTTGTTTTAAACCATGATTGATACTTACAAATGTACACTCACCAGAGGTTTCTTCCATGCTTCACTGTCTGGGATAGTGGCTTGGCTGGGCTGGGAGTTTAATTCTGTGCTCTCAAAAAGCTCCGGCTGCTGTGGGTAATTGAGAGCTGTGTGCTATCAGCAATCTCTTCCTCCTTTCGTCTTCGTCATCTTCCCCCTCAGCAGAATCCTCAGCCACGGTTGATATTACAACCCTGACCTCTGAATCCACGGCCAGGGATGGGGTCTGGTTGCGCAGGCACCAAAATTGCATGCAGTCAGCATAGAAGCGGCATGTTTCAGACCTGCTCCAGACCTTCCGTTTGCCTCTCTGGTTTTCTGGTATGCCTGCCTCAGCTCTTTCACTTTAATTCTGCACTGCACTGAGTCCCTCCTGTGTCCTTTTGCAATCATAGACTTTGAAATTCTTTCAATATTTTCTCATTTCGTCTTGACGAACGGAGTTTGTAAGCACTGAATCCCACCCCAGAATAGCGATGAGATCCAGTACCTCTTCTGTGGTCGATGCTGGACTTTCTTTCTCAGTAGACTGCATGTTACCTGTGCTGCGTGGTCACTGTGCTCATCAGAGCTCCAAGCTGGCCAAACAGGAAATAGAATTCAAAGTCCGCGGGGCTTTTCCTGTTTACCTGCCAGTGCATCGGAGTTCGACTGCTGCCAGAGTGGCAGTGGTGCTCTGTGGGATACCTCCCGGAGGCTAGTAACTTCGATTTCCGTCCACACTACCATAATTCCGATGTAGTAAAATCGATTTTAGGGTAACTCCTGTGGTTTTGATGGAGTACAGAAATCGATTTAAAGAGCCCTTTAAATCGATTTACAGGGCGGTGTAGTGTGGGACGGGTGCAGCGTTAAATCGATTTAATGCTGTTTAATCGATTTAACTGCGTAGTGTAGATGGGGCCTCTGATGCAATCTTCTCTGTTGCTGATCCATCTATGGTGGCCTTTAACTTAGTCTCATCTCAAGCTCTTTCCACCTATGGAATGCTCTCTAGTGATTTGCTGCCTTCTCATGGCATGCCAGATTTCTAGCCAGATTTTTCCAGTCCTTTGTTCTCCTGTAGATCCAAATGTGGCTGGAACGTTAGATGGAAGAATTGCAACAAAAACAGTATGAAATATTCTGGGTTTTTGAGTACATAGCCATGCCTCTCCACTATGTCACCACTGGGGATTTCACGCCAAAGTATTGTTGATGGAAACTTCCATTTCATTGTCTTGGAGACGCGAAGTTTTTCACTCGCTGTGGCCCATGCAGTACAAGGAAGTTCCTCAGGCTACTGCTCAAGTGGGTCCACAGTCCTGGATCATCTAGACTTAAGGAACTAAACTCAGCAGCACCTGTTTCTTGTGCCTCATTTCTTGGTGGTGACTCTTCTTAGATGTTCCGGAGTACAACATCAAACTCAGCCATCAGCTCCACAATTTTAAGGAAGTTTTCATTGTTGGCACATACAGCTGATCTGAAGTGCCATGCAGTGCTAGTTTTGGGTACAAGCATCACAATGGCAGTGAGCCTTTCAGAACATTTGCCAGTAAAGAGACCTCGGCCTGTCTTACACTACCTGATTAATTCGAATTAGTTAAATCGATTTTATAAAACCGATTTTATAAAATCGATTTAGTGCGTCCACACTAGGATCCTTAATTCGAATTTGTGCGTCCATGGTCCAAGGCTAGCGTCGATTTCAGGAGCGGTGCACTGTGGGTAGCTGTTCCACAGCTATCCCATAGTTCCCACTTCCTGGTTGAGAGCCCAGTGCCTGATGGACAGAAAAACATTGTCCCGGGTGGTGCTGGGTACAGCCTCACCCTCCCTTTGTGAAGCAGCAGCAACCATTTCGCGCTTTTTCCTGGGTGAAGAGAGCAAACGCCATAGCACAGCAAGCATGGACCCTGCTGAGACATGGAACCTGCTGAGATCAGTAACGCCATCCGTGCAAGTGTAAACACCTTGCGCACTCTCGTGCTGTCTATGCTGAGCCATGAACTGCAAATTCAGGAGAGGGGAGGAGGAGGCAGCTACGGCAGCGCACCAACAAGAGCGATGATGTGACGATGGAGACTGAATTCTCCCTAACCGCGGGACCCAGCATTTTGGAGCTACTGCTGGTAATGGGGCGCAGTTCTACCCATTGAACGCCGATTTGGGCACGGGAAACAAGCACAGACTGGTGGAGCCGCATAGTTTTGCAGGTGTGGGACGATTCCCAGTGGCTGCAAAACTTTCGCATGCGTAAGAGCACTTCCTTTGAACTTTGTGATTGCTTTCCCCTGCCCTGAAAGCAATAATACTAAGATGAGACCAGCCCTCACAGTGGAGAAGTGAGTGGCAATAGCCTCTGGAAGCTTGCAACTCCAGACAGCTACCGTCAGTCGGGAATCAATTTGGAGTGGGAAAATCTACTGTGGGGGTGCTGTGATGCAAGTAGCCAAAGCAATCGTTAAGCTGCTGCTACGAAAGTTTGTGACTCTGGAAACGTGAGGTTGATAGTGGAGTGCTTTGCTGCAATGGGATTCCCTAACTGTGGAGGGCCATAGATGGACACATATCCATCTTGGCCCCAGAGCACCAGGGCACCCAGTACGTGACCGCAAGGGTACTTTTCCTGGTGCTGCAAGCACTGGTGATTACAAGGGACGTTTCACCAGCATCCACGTGGGATGGCCAGGAAGGGTTCATGACGCTCACGTCTTCAGAAACACAACTCTCTTTAAACGGCTGCAGCAAGGAAATTACTTCCCAGACAGAAAATACAGTTGGCAATGTTGAGATGCCTGTCGTTATCCTGGGTGACCCAGCCTACCCCTTGATGCCATGGCTCATGAAGCCATACACAGGCAGCTTGGACAGTGGTCAGGAGCTGTTTAACTACAGGCTGAGCAAGTGCAGGATGGTGGTAGAGTGTGCATTTGGCCGTTTAAAGGGTCGCTTCCGATCATTACTTACTCGCTCAGACCTCAGCTAAAAGAATGTCCCCATTGCTATTGCTGCTTGCTGTGTGCTCCACAATCTCTGTGAGAGTAGGGGGAGACCTTTCTGGCGGGTGGGAGGCTGAGCAAATCACCCGGCCGCTGACTACGAGCAGCCAGACACCAGGGCAATTAGAAGAGCACACCAGGAGGCGGTGCGCATCAGAGAACTTGAAAAGTAGTTTCAGCACGGGCCAGGGTTTGGTTTGACTGCAGTGCTTGTTCCCTTGATGAACAATCCCGCTCTATTGACTCCTCTAAACAACCAACCCTCCCCTTTACTTACAGCTTGCTGAAGGAAATAAAGTCAGTATATTTAAAAATCATTTATTCTTTACTAAAAGTCATTTGGTATCGCTTAAAAATCATGAATTCTTTCTTACTTGTGGGACACCCAGATTCCCAATCCCTTGGATGCTAAAATCAGGGAAATAACCCCTTCCCCTCCTTATCAGGCTTGCCTCGCGGCTAACCTGTGTGACCCAAGAAACCAGCTTTTCTGCTTCCCTCAGGACAATGGAGATGCAAAATACCCACAGCTGGGCTCTGCCACCCCCTTGCTCCAGGAATGAGGGAAAAACTGTAACCACCAGAGAACAGAGAGAATTCTTCGTCTCTTTCCTGTAGTCTCTCTTCCCTGGACCAAATAGGAAAATAGCCACAGCCTGGCTTTTCCCTTTGCCTCCCTAGGAAAAGAACTTTCACAAGGTTTAACAAGAAAACTTTATAGAAAAAAGAAAAAATATAAACACATCATCTTGCATTAAGAAACTCAATACAGGCTCTTGCTTATAAGAAAATATAAAGAAACAGTCTGATTTAAAAGATAGCCCAATTAAACCAGCACAACAAATTAACATACAGGTAAATACACCCCAAGACCATCATAAGCTGAATTACTTTGCGGTCTGGGTACTTACAGATGTTTAGAAAGAAGTATTAGGAGAGAATTAGAAGAAGACTTGTTTCCTCATAGCTAAGAAAAACAAGACCCGAGTATACAAATTCCCGCCCCTGACTTTAAACAATCCAGTTCTCTGATTGGTCCTCTGGTCAGGTGTTCGGTTACCCTTTTCAGGTAAAAGAATTAACCTTACCTACCTATCCATTTATGACAGCTACCTACCCCAATAAGGAGAACTGACAACTTAAAATGCCTTGTTCAAAAATTTTAAGTACACTTAACTTTCAAATGCCTGAACAGCAAATGTAACTTTTCTTGTCTGCATGGTAACATTGGCTTTTATCTGTTTGAATAATCAAAGTGGTGCTTTCCGTGCATTCTTGGTTGCAAAGATTTGAACTGCTTCCTAAAGGTCCACAGTCTGAGCCAGCTCATGCTCTGTTGAGATGGTTGCAAGGCCAACCAGCTCTTCCTGTGTTCTTGTGGAGCGTAGATGTGTTTTTATTAACTTCAGCCTGGAGAAGCTGAGTTCTCTTACTGGCAACTGTTACAGGAAGAGTTAGAAGTATGTTGCAGAGCAACAAAAGCATTTGGAAAGAGGGTGGTCATCGTATTTGTGCACATATATCCAGAACAGCCTTTGGAGTTGATCCTGCTGAAATGTATCTTGAAAGGGCTTCCAGTTCATCACCTAAATGACTGCCATCAGTATCCGCACATGTCACATGTGACAACACTGTCTCTTGTGCCCTGCATGCTGGTGTTGGTCTTCTTCAGTATAGTGAGGAGTTTTGGAATGTCCATACAGCATTCCAATATTACTGCTGTGTTCCTTGAGCTGCATGAAACGTTCTCAACTGACTGATTGCACAATCTAGCACCTGTTAAAGAATTCAACTTTGAATTGTTGTTTGGGGTCTCTTATGGGATTATCCTGTGCCTCGTAATCAAAATATCTTCTTTTTCAGTGACTCTTGTATTTTTGAATAGGTGAAAATAGCTTCTATGTGAAGTTCCTCTGCCAGCTTCTGTGCTCTCTTCAGAATGTTTGAATCCCTCATCTGACCAGTAAGACTGTAGGTATGACTTTGCTTTGTCCAGTTGTTTCATTGTGCCAGATATATCAAGGTTAACACCTTGGAGTCTCTTGCTTACAACATTCATTTCAAACAGTATGTCATGACACAACACTAAGTCACACAGAAATTGAAGTTGTGTATGTTTCTGGTGATTCCATTCCTTCTGCCTCTGTTCTCCCACGAACAGTTCCTGTCATAGCATTATCCTCTCTAATGGCAACTATGGCATCATCTATATTCCATTTGGTGTTTGATAGGCTTTATTGCCTCCACTTGACTTTCCATCGTATGGCACTCAGTGGTTTCAGTGTCAGAGAAATGTTCCCAGATGTTGCTTCAAAATTGCCATTGATGAGTTGATGCAGAGAAAAATACATAGATGCTTTGAATTACATTAAAAAATTCAGCAGCCTCACTAGAAGCTGATGCTGCATCACTGACTACCAAGTTCAATGAATGAGTACTGCATGGGACAAAAAAGCTCCAGGTTTAACTCTTGGATCCGTGTCTGCACTCTCTGTTCTTTCCTCTCATGTTGGACCATTATCGTAGCTCTGACCTCTTATGTCAGCTATCGCAATTCCCGTATCTTCCAGCTTTTTAAGAAAGCACATTTGTCATACCAGCTCTGTATGTATCATCAATTTCAACAAATTCTAGAAATGCTCTCTGAAGTCACCACTGCAGGGACATTTTCACTAGGTTCGGTTTGTTTGTTACAAAATGCACCATTAAAGTCATTTGTTCCTATGGCTGATGTCAGGTGTGCAGTCCAGAATAACACAGTAATATCTCACTGACTTCAGATCTGTGCCACAATCTTCTGTTGACTTTGTTGCCAGTAACTGTATGATCTCATTTTGAATTGTTTTTCCAAGTAGTGGTGTGTGTACATTTCTTGTGGTGGTGACTCTTCTTAGATGTTCCTGGAGTACACATCAAACTCAGCCATCAGCTCCACAATTTTAAGGAAGTTTCATTGTTGGCACATACAGCTGATCTGAGTGCCATGCAGTGCTAGGTTTGGGTAACAAGCATCTCACAATGGCAGTGAGCCTTTCAGAAACATTTGCCAGTAAAGAGACTCTCGGCCTTGTCTACACTACCTGATTAATTCGAATTAGTTTAAATCGATTTTATAAAACCGATTTTATAAAATCGATTTAGTGCGTCCACACTAGGATCCTTAATTCGAATTTGTGCGTCATGGTCCAAGGCTAGCGTCGATTTCAGGGCGGTGCACTGTGGGTAGCTGTCCACAGCTATCCCATAGTTCCCACTTCCTGGTTGAGAGCCAGTGCCTGATGGACAAAAACATTGTCCCGGGTGGTGCTGGTACAGCCCTCCCCTCCCTTTGTGAAAGCAGCAGCCAACCATTTCGCGCCTTTTCCTGGGTGAAGAGAGCAAACGCCATAGCACAGCAAGCATGGACCCTGCTGAGCCATGGAACCTGCTGAGATCAGTAACGCCATCGTGCAAGTGTAAACACCTTGCGCACTCTCGTGCTGTCTATGCTGAGCCATGAACTGCAAATTCAGGAGAGGGGAGGGGAGGCAGCTACGGCAGCGCACCAACAAGAGCGATGATGATCGACATGGAGACTGAATTCTCCC
Source organism: Chelonoidis abingdonii (assembly GCF_003597395.2). NCBI lineage: Eukaryota > Metazoa > Chordata > Testudines > Testudinidae > Chelonoidis > Chelonoidis abingdonii. The sequence continues at coordinate 13,988,959 of NC_133774.1, forward strand.
TAACCGCGGGACCCAGCTTTTGGAGCTATGCTGGTAATGGGGCAGCTTCTACCCATTGAACGCCGATTGGCACGGGAAACAAGCACAGACTGGTGGGACCGCATAGTTTTGCAGTGTGGGACGATTCCCAGTGGCTGCAAAACTTTCGCATGCGTAAGAGCACTTCCTTTGAACTTTGTGACTTGCTTTCCCTGCCCTGAAACGCAATAATACTAAGATGAGAGCAGCCCTCACAGTGGAGAAGTGAGTGGCAATAGCCTCTGGAAGCTTGCAACTCCAGACAGCTACCGTCAGTCGGGAATCAATTTGGAGTGGGAAATCTACTGTGGGGCTGCTGTGATGCAAGTAGCCAAAGCAATCGTTAAGCTGCTGCTACGAAAGTTTGTGACTCTGGGAAACGTGAGGTTGATAGTGGATGGCTTTGCTGCAATGGGATTCCTAACTGTGGAGGGCCATAGATGGAACCCATATCCTATCTTGGCCCCAGAGCACCAGGGCACCCAGTACGTGAACCGCAAGGGTACTTTTCCATGGTGCTGCAAGCACTGGTGGATTACAAGGGACGTTTCACCAGCATCCACGTGGGATGGCCAGGAAGGGTCATGACGCTCACGTCTTCAGAAACACAACTCTCTTTAAACGGCTGCAGCAAGGAAATACTTCCCAGACCAGAAAATAACAGTTGGCAATGTTGAGATGCCTGTCGTTATCCTGGGTGACCCAGCCTACCCCTTGATGCCATGGCTCATGAAGCCATACACAGGCAGCTTGGACAGTGGTCAGGAGCTGTTTAACTACAGGCTGAGCAAGTGCAGGATGGTGGTAGAGTGTGCATTTGGCCGTTTAAAGGGTCGCTTCCGATCATTACTTACTCGCTCAGACCTCAGCTAAAAGAATGTCCCCATTGCTATTGCTGCTTGCTGTGTGCTCCACAATCTCTGTGAGAGTAAGGGGGAGACCTTTCTGGCGGGGTGGGAGGCTGAGGCAAATCACCCGGCCGCTGACTACGAGCAGCCAGACACCAGGCAATTAGAAGAGCACACCAGGAGGCGGTGCGCATCAGAGAACCTTGAAAAGTAGTTTCAGCACGGGCCAGGGTTTGGTTTGACTGCAGTGCTTGTTCCCTTGATGAACAATCCCGCCTCTATTGACTCCCTCTAAACAACCAACCCTCCCCTTTACTTACAGCTTGCTGAAGGAAATAAAGTCAGTATATTTTAAAAATCATTTATTCTTTACTAAAAGTCATTTGGTATTGCTTAAAAATCATGAATTCTTTCTTAAAAGTCATTCCCTGTAAGAAAACCACTCCCCCCTTTGGATGTATTCTTGATTAAAAAGTAATTATAAAAAGAGGCACAAAATTATCTAGGTATCCCTGCATGGTGTGGTTTGGGAGGAGATCGGAAGAAAGGAAAAGCCCATTAAGCACATTTCAGCTTAATGTCAGCCTTTTGGTTGGGCGTCCATGGAGGTGGAGTGGGCTGGTGCAGAGAAATCCTTCCACCACGCGTTCTAACACACTCTGGGTGAGGGAGATATGGAATGTGGGGAGCTTTGAGGGTGGTTAAACATGGGCTGCAGTGGCACTCTGTAAACCCCGCTGCTGTTCCTGAACATCCCCATGCGCCTGAGGATCTCCGTTTGATCACGCAGCAGCTCCAGCGTTGCATCATGCCAGCGCTGATCTTCCTGCCTACACCTCTGATCTTCCTGCCTGTCTTCCTGCTACCACCTCTCTCTTCCTGCCTCCACCTCTCATCTCGAGCGTCTCTCCTATTCCTCGGTCACTGCATCTTTCCTGGATTTTGCTATCACTTCCTTCCAATCATTCTGATGAGCTCTGTCCTGTGGCTTACTTTCATGATTTCTAAAACATTTCATCTCGAGTCTCTTTCTCTCCCGCCTTTTAGCTAGCCTTCCTGATGGTGTAGGAGTACAGAAAGTGTGCAGCTGCATGGGGAAAGGAAGACAGGGAGAGAAGTATGTAAAAAGATTCATTTACAGAACAATGATAGCGTGGCTAGTAGTCTGGAAGATTTCATGCTCGCCCGAGAAGCCCAGCGGCAGCCTTCCCTCCCCCCCACCCAAAGCGTGTCTAGTAGCTGGGAAGATTCCATGCTCGCCAGAGAAGCCCGAGAAGCCCAGCGGCAGCCTTCCCTCCCCCCCACCAAACCGTGTCTAGTAGCTGGGAAGATTCCATGCTCGCCAGAGAAGCCCAGCGGCAGCCTTCCCTCCCCCCACCCCTCAGCTAAGGGCAAGGTATGAGTAAGGCAGCACAGTAGGAAAATCGCCATGTTTGCCCCCCTAATAAAAAAAATCCCTGAATTTCAACCAGGTTACAATGAATGATATAACTCTGTGAGAATAATCATTAAAAAACGCTTGTTTTAAACCATGATTGAACTTACAAATGTACACTCACCAGAGGTTCTTCCAGGCTTCACGTCTGGGATAGTGGCTTGGCTGGGCTGGGAGTTTAATTCTGTGCTCTCAAAAAGCTCCTGGCTGCTGTGGGTAATTGAGAGCTGTGTGCTATCAGCAATCTCTTCCTCCTCTTCGTCTTCGTCATCTTCCCCCTCAGCAGAATCCTCAGCCACGGTTGATATTACAACCCTGACCTCTGAATCCACGGCCAGGGATGGGGTACTGGTTGCGCAGGCACCAAAATTGCATGCAGTCAGCATAGAAGCGGCATGTTTCAGACCTGCTCCAGACCTTCCGTTTGCCTCTCTCTGGTTTTTCGGTATGCCTGCCTCAGCTCTTTCCACTGGAGGGTTGGGGACACCAGAGGGAGGAAAGGGGGGATCAGGCCCCATAGATTAATTCCTGATCTGGTGGCAGCGAGAATATCCAAGCTGGTAGTGAGCTTGGGGGAGTTTCAGGTAAGCCCCCAAACTTTGGACGCAAAAGTCCAGGTTTGGGACAGGACCAGACTGATGGACACTAAAGTCCAGGTCTGGGACTGGACGGCTAGATTACCACAGTAGCAGAGCAGAACTATGAGAGGAGTAGAACAAGATGAAGGCAGAATTGAGACTTTTCAAAGTTTTGGCCCAAGTGAGGGAGTGTCATTTGAGCTCCCCGCCTCAGGTGCCAAAATGTTGTGGGCTGGCCCTGCAATGAAGTCTTCTCAGGCTGTGGTCTTAGATTTCCTGTTCCAGTATGGGGCCTGATCCTGTCAAGTCCTGAGCTGCAGTGCCCTCTACTGAAATCAGTGGAAGTCAGGAGCCACCATTGAGGATCTGAGCCTCTTCACTAAAGCAGTTCTGGTCAGACCTGAAACCTCTGGGGTGTGCTGCCAAGGAGACATAATCCCTCCCATCACTGAGCTTTCTTAGTTTTGCTTTATCCCATAGAACCCAGCAGTTTACTTCTTCCCAACAGCACATAGCCAGCACAGCATTGCTGTCATAGGTCACTCTAATTCAGGTCAAATGCTTTCTGCATTTAGCAGTGTGTGGTAACAACCTTGCAATGGCTTTACCCTTTTGCTGTTTTAAGCAGCAGGGGAGGCTGCAACATGCCATTTGTTTAAATAATTGAGACGACTGTTTTTGATTGTGGGTTTGTTTGTTTTTCCTTTAAGCATGACAAAGGGAGAAGACGGCAGGATAATAACCACAACCCATTATTAATCCAAGATGCAGGCAAGCTGGGCAGGAACGCCGAGAGTGGGTTCAGGCCCTGGTGAAAAAATGTTTTCGGGCCCCCTAGCAGGGGCGGACTGGCTAAATAGGGCCGGGAAAGCTGGGCCCCGGGCCCCCTTCCAGACCACCGGGCCTTAGTAATTTGTACCAGCTTCCCTCCTCTCTTGTCGGCCCTGAAGCTGGGACAGCATTTGGCCTATGGGATGCAGTACTGCATATGCAGGCTTGCAGAAAAGTCTTTGACAAGGACAAGCATCCCCAGGAGAGCTGCAGTTTGAGTAGAGGGAAGCAATGCGTGTCATTTAGCCATGAGTTTTCACAGAACATTCTCCTGCCTTTAAGCTTCTGCATGATCATCATTAGTAGCAGCACTAGTATTTAAATGTTGCTTTCAATCAACCCTAGACATTCTGTTCGAGCTGCATGCAGTACCTCCTCTGGAGTTAAAAGGTCTGTGGCTGTTTTCAGTGCAGAGTGGGTGGGAAGGTATATGGGGGACCTAAATTCAGTCACTTTAAATTGAAACTTCATAATAAAAAAAAAACACACAAAAAAGTCAGCCTGAGAGCAGTTTCCAATCAATTAAGCCTTATTTTAGCATCAGGGAAGCAAGTTAAAAAAAAAATAAGTTCTCTTGGCACTTTCTGATGCTTTGTCAAGCTGTTGCTAGAAAGGGCTTGCTGGGAACAAATGAAACTTGCTAGGGCATTTTGTGGACTGCATTTTTTTTTTCTTGCTGTTAAAATACAATCAACGAAATCAGCAGAAAAACAAACACACACACAGATAACCTGCAGGAAATCGAAGTCTGAAAGGCAGTAGTAAGAGGAGGGGCACAATGCAAAGGGCAGCTGGGGACCGGAATCCTTCGTCACTTCACCCCCGGTTACAGAACACTAGCAGAACCACCCTGGGTTTGCTGCCCTCCCTCTCACCAAAGGAGTGGTTTGAGGGTGGATTGTCTGACCACACTTTCACCCGACCCTAAATCCCAAACCATCCTCGGTGTTTCTGCAGATTGAGCCCCTGCACCAGGGGAGTACAGATCCCGCCTGCATAAACTGTCCTTGGGCTGCCTCTCCTGCTCCTCCCCCAATCTCTGCATAGTGGAACTACATGTGTTGCCATTTTGGCCCTAAGTGTGAGGAAATGATGTGTTGAATTGCTCTACATTATTTGGTCAGTAGATGTCTCTGTATGCGGTATAGAGCAGCAGTTCTCAACCAGGGACTGCAGATCCCTGCAACTGAAGCACAGGGCCCTGAGCCCTGGCGCCCCCACAGAGCTGAAACCAGGAACAGAGCTGCGGGGCTGAAGCCCCAAACCCACACCCAGCCCACAGCTGAAGCCCCAGCACCCCTATACGCCCCATGCCTGGTGGCTGAAGTCCGGAGCCCTGAATGCCCCGCCAAGTCCCACAGAGCTAAAGCCCCGGAGGCCCCACACACGCATCTGGTGGCTGAAGCCGGGAGCCCTGAGGCCCCCTGCTGGGCTGTGGAGTTTTTATAGTATGTTCCGGGGTGCCTCAGAAAGGCTGAGAACCCCGGCATAGAATTCCAGACAGGCCATGGCCCTTGGTAAACAAGGAAGACAAAGCAGGCGCTGAAGCAGCGTGGAAATCTGGTTGTTTGGATCTATGCGCTTAGTTCTTTTCTTTAATAAAATGTCTCCGGTTTAAAAATCATGATACTAAGTAAGGAAGGGCAGGATCTGGGTCCGAGCCCACACAGGCAGATATTTCCCAGTAGTTTAATGACAAATGTCAGAGTTCAGTTACTACAGTTTATGGCACCAAATTATTTTCAGAATGATGCATGGGCATTTCAGTTCTATTACTCTCTGTGAAGGGGCACTCTTCCCCTTTTCAACGGTTTCCTAGTTGGAGAGCAAAATAAAGAGATTATTTGCAGGGATATTTGGGATAGGAAGATTAGTGTGCTACGGCCTGGTGTATTTGTTATTATCGGGGCAGTCATGTTTGTGTAGGCTGGTCACTGTGCCAGATTTGCAAAGGTATTTAGGTGCCTAAAGGTGCAGGTAGGCACCTAGTGGGGTGTTCAAAAGTGCCTAACTCCCTTTTTTCCAATGGGAGTTAGGCATTTAACCTGGTTAGGAGCTTTTGAAAATCCCGCTAGGCACCTTTCTGCCTCTACCTTTGGCAATCTGGCCCTAACATCCTAGGCACATGGCCTCTCCAAATTAAGTCCACAGGAGTCACATAGCTAAAGCCCTATGTGTTACACCTGTGCACCATTTGATGAAGATAGACCTTTAGTTAGTATAAAGGATTCTATCACAGTTCAGAGGAAGTGCCCAACACAGCTAAAGATTCTGCCTCGAATTTAGGGCCACATGCTAATCTCCAGTACACACTTGCAATCCCGATTGAAGTCAATGACAGTTGTCTGGGCATATCCAAAGACAGTATTTGGTGGTCAGCATGCAACTTGTTAAATCTGTTGGATGTGGATTTGAAATCTATAATTTTTCAACATTCAGGACGTTTCAAACCCAGGCTTTGGCTGGTACCTGAGGCTACGTCTACACTGCACGATTATTTCGAATTAGCTTAAACCGATATTACAAAACAGATCTAATAAAATCGGGTTTGCGCATCCACAGTGCAATCACAAAATCGATTGCTTGCGTCCCTGGTCCAAGGCTACCATCGATTTAAGGGCGTTGCCACTGATGGGTAGCTGTTCCTCAGCTATCCCATAGTTCCCACTTCCGTGTTGAGAGCACAGTGCCTGATGGGGCAGAAAACATTGCCCCGAGTGTGCTGGGTACAGCCTCACCCCTCCTTTGTGAAGGCAGCAGACAACCCTTTGGCGCCTTTTTCGTAGAGTGCATTGAGCAAAGCCATAGCACAGCATCTTTCCCTTTTTTTTCACTTGGTGGGGGGGGAATAAACTTGAGGAGCTGTTCCCTGAACCACGCCAGACACTGTGTTTGAACCACTACGACATTTGGAGCTCAGCCAAGAATGGAAATAATTTCAGAGACTGCTGTGGACTGTGGATAGCAGGAGTCCTCAGTACCCCTCCCTCCCTTCATGAGCGTCCATTTGAGTCTCTGGCTTCCCGTTACGCTTGTCACGCAGCGCTGTGTATCCTGCAGTTTTTTATTTTAAACGCTTGGCATTTCGTGTTCTGTAACGGAGCAGGATACAACAGATTGTCTCCCCATACAGCGATCGGACCTAGTATCTCCCGTACGGTCCATGCTGGAGCTCTTTTGGATTTGAGACTGCATCGCCACCGTGCTGATCAGAGCTCCACGCTGGACAAGCAGGAAATGTAATTCAAAAGTTCGCGGGGCTTTTCCTGTTTACCTGCCCGCTGCATCCGAGTTCAGATTGCTGTCCAGAGCGGTCAGTGGTGCACTCTGGGATACCGCCCGGAGGCCAATAACGTCGATTTCCGTCCACACGAACCCTAATCCGAGTTATCACTATCGAATTTAGCGCTACTTCCTCTCGTTTGGAGGAGTTCCAAAATCGATTTAAGGAGGCGGTAAAATCGATATTAATGACGACGTCATGTGAACGGATACAGCGTTAAATCGGTATATCGGCCATTAAACCGATTTAAAGTCGCAGTGTAGACCTGGCCTGATAAGCAAAATCAGCATCTCTTTGTAATACATGCACTCAGTAAATGAATTATAATGCCAGCTTCAATCTGAAAGGGAAACTCAAGGTTTATAGGTCCAAAATTTGACTACCCGATAAAGCTCCATGAAGTGTTAATAGCTACTAATAAATAAGCATTCGTTGGTGACATATTTAAAAAAGCAATAGCTAGTATTTTTATGGGTCCTACAAAAATGTTATATGTTCCTCCAGCTCATTCTAGGAGCAAACTAACAACTAACATTGGCAGAGCCATGTACTTCTTCACTGGTGAGGCTGGTACACCAGGCTGTGTTCCCAAAGTACCAAATTGTCTACTCAAGAACAGATGGCAAACAAAAACATTACGGTGAGCTCATCTCCCTTCAAAAATACAGTGAAAATATTTGGCCAATAGAAAGAAAAAGACAAGATTGATAGGGAAATGCTCCATTTTCATGGCTGTAGGCTGGCAAGACCTAGAGCAGAGGCGATGCAAGTTACACTGGTAACAGAGTTTAAATGGATGTAACTTTCTTGCTGAGAAGCTATGGGAGAGAGGTGCAGCAGGAAAAGAAACTATCAGGAAGGCCCAAGTTGGTGCAAGGTAGAGTACTTTCCACTATTTTAACTTGCATGTTTTTTCCAGTCCTTAACCTGCTGCTCTGCACCACATACAGTCATTTACACCCATGGAAAATGGATAAAAAACACTATTCAGTCAGAATTCTCCACTCACCACTGATAGCATGTCACACTCACTTTGCACAGGTTAATTGATTACACAAAGATGCAACACCATCAGGACCATTCAGTATGTAAATGACACCAACTTAGGCTCCCAGATACCATTTACATGGATGTGGCTCAGAGACTGTAAAGGAAACTTTAGTTGTTGATCTGCTCCATTTCCAACCTGGGGCGGTTCACCCCTCCTTAGGCAACTTGGTGACCCCAAGCTTCCCAGGGATCATCAAATTGATGCCAAACTTAGTGCAGATACCTGATCGGCATAGCCCACTGCAGCCCAGAACTCCTGAGCTCAAGCAATCTGCCAGCCTCAACCTTGTGGTGGCAGCCTGCCTAGTCCCTGGGCAAAGGAAGATCACATCTCTTCTCTCATTAGCATCCCTTCCAGCTGATGAAGCACCGAAACAATCACTGTCCAGCCTGCCTCACCATAGTTTCATTGTAACCCATGGTTCTGTGACACATGAACAGGCAGTGAATTTGTTTAAATGGTCACTGACTTTATCAGAACAAACACTTGGAGGGCCAAATTCTGCTCTGAGTGACACACAGCCAAACCTCTCAGTTCCAAAAAACACTTGTGTTCACTGGAGCTGCAGCCTAGAATCCTCACTTCATCATTCCCTAATTATTATGCACGGCTTGCCTTTAGCCATGGCCTTTGCATTTCACATTTCTACAGTCATGGAATCCCCCCCATTGCCGCAGAATTGAGCTGCAGAATCTAAGCTTTCATTTTTAAAAAAACCCTCAATACTATGTTTCTAGTCCTCATAGTGAAGACAAACTTGAAAATGTGCAGCGAGTATGAACCGATTCAGTGATATCTGCCTGAGGCCACTCCTACACCGTGTTGCTGTAGTGCAGACGCTTCCTACACTGACGAAAGAGGTTTTCTTCCATCAACCTAACTGCATCTGCGTCAGGGGTTAGGTCGGCATAGCTATGGTGTTCCGGGGTATGGATTTTTCACAACTATGAGTGCCGTAGCTATGTCAACCGAACTTTCAAGTGTAGGCCAGGCCTGAGTTTGAAGCAAACATCAGCCACAGGAAGTGTGAACTGGGTTGTTAACACTAAAACCAAAAGAGGCAATTCAAATGTCAACACTGACTATTTCAGAGCTGATTATTTTAGCAAAAATGTCCAACGCACGTGCTTATTCCAAACCACCAAATTGTCTCCCACATTTCCCAGGGGTCTGAGAGTACCAATCACCCTTACCCCTCACTCCGAGGGGACAAAAGCCTTAGCTATCACCTACCAACCGCTAACAGAACAGGTAGTCCAGTGCTTTGGGTGCTAGCCCGAGGCCCGGGCTCAATTCCCTGCTTTGCCAGACTTGCGGAGATTCAAACTCCTCCTTTTTAAAGCCATACCTAAACCACATTGGTGATGTCATGCTCCCGGAGTTTAAAATTTAAACACCGTTTTTGCTATGTGGGTAGCTAACATCTGCACACCCAGGCTATGCTTCCTAGTACTCAGCTCTGCTTGTTGTGAATACTTCAGGAAGAGAAATTAAAATGCCAGCTGCTAACAAATGGAAACTTCACTCTCTGTACAGTTTGGAGGTTTTAATAGAAACCAATGCTCTAATAATAAACACTTAATGAGTGAGCAGATGCCAAATTTCAGTGGAGTTATGCCAGGGACGAATCTGGCCCAAAGAGTTTGACGCACACATCTCATATAAAATTGAATAATTGGGCCAGATTCCATGCCTCCACTGACTTAGGGCCCAAATCAATTCCAATTTAAATCAATGGGAGCCTGTCTATTGATTTTCATGGGGGGTGGCTAGAGGTAGCGCAATCTGGATCATTATGATATGTCAATTCAGGAACTTAATTGGGTTTCTGCATTCTGACCAGCATGTGTAAGCTTAGTACATAAAACGATCACTGAAGGCCTTTCCCTGCTTCCAGTGACGTCAATGGTGAAACTCCCATTGACATCAGTGGTGTAGAAGCAGGCACATAGAACCTCAGGCCAGCAAAGTACTGAGTACCTTTATCCTCCAGTAAAGTCTACAAGAGCTGAAGGCTCTGAGCAGTGCCCAGAATGCACTCAGCATCTTCCAGGATCTATATCCAGAAAGATCATTTCAGGCCACCCTTTTTTTTTATTATTTTCTTTTTTTACAGCACTGATAAAAACACTGAGTGATTGTTTTAATTAGTTCTGTAATATTTCCCCCAGGACTTTGTCTGCAGCTGCCTCAGCCCACCCATCTGGATCGGGGAGGGGAAGCTATTACAAAAGCCAGCTCCTCCAGAGTGGAAAGGACTTTCCCCTGCAGCTCCCTCTGTGTAGGTGTGGGAATTATTAGAAACTGCTGGGTTTGCAGCAAACGGTCCTTGAAATAGAAGTAAGAGTGGATCCTGCTCCTAGTGAACTCAATGACCACGCTTCCATTGACTTCAGCAGAAACAAAATTGGCCCTGGCAGCTTTTTCTGGGAATGCTGCTTTGCAGTAAACACACTTGATGTATATATTATTTACAAAAAAAGTTTGTAACATTGCTAGGTTTTTTTTCTGGACAACTTCTTGAGAGAAATGTTTGTGGCTTTCAAACAAAACGTTTCGGGGGGAGCAAAAAGATGGTGGATTTCTTGCAAGTGGTGTAGTGAGGCATAAAGGTTTTATTGATCCATGTTTGGTGTGTCCTGAATAAGTGACTTGTGGCCTTATCACTCATGAGAAAGGCAACTATTCCCAACAACTGCTGGTGAACCGGTTAGACAACATCACCCATTATATGTATTTGTATATACGTACATTTACAAAACTTGAGCTGATTTTCCAGCAGCCAGTCTATTCAGCTAAAGATGATAAAAAGAATAAGTCGTCTAGCAGCGTACAGGTGGCATCATTGCCTCCTGAGCACCCCCTTTATGCCTGAATCTGGCTCTGCTGTGGCCTGCCTCAGTTTCCCCATCTCAATAAGGTCACAATGAGGTCATGTAAGAGGCCCGGTCAAGGAGAAGCCAAACATTCTGCTTTACAGCAGTATATCTCCCTTCAGTAAAGCCTTCTGAAAGGAACACTCCTACATAAGTTTAAAGACTTCTATTACCTTTTGGAACCTAAGACTATTTCTCACATGTAAGTGTGTGTATATTTACCTGCTCTGACTTTGTAAATAACTCATTTATTTTCCTTTGTTAGTAGTGTAGGATTGGCTACAAGCATTGACTTTGGTTTGAGGTCTGAAGTACAATCCACCTGGGTTAAGTGACTGGTCCTTTAGGACTGGTAGTAACCTGAATATTGTGATTTTTGGTGTAAGGGACCATCGATCAGAAAGGCAGGCTTGCCTGGTGGCAAGACAGAATCACAGATAGTTCCCATGGGCATTCTGGTCTCTGTTAAGGCTGTTCTAGTGCTTGATGAGTTCACATTTGTTATTTGGTTGGTGAAGTCTGACTGTAGAACACACCACCAGTTTGAGGTTTGTGCCCTGTTCCTTGACAGTCTGCCTTGAGGTTAGCACTCAAGCCCATGAACTGCTCTAGAGAGCCTGACACTGTCTGGAAAGTTCTGCGGTCCTTCCTCTACTTTATCAGGGTCTCTCTGAGGCCTCCCTACCTAGAAAGCTTTTGCCTAGTTCAGACTCTCTGGGAGACTCCTCTCCTTAGGGGCTTCATTTAACTGTTCTGTCCTAAGCCTTTGATTAGACTCAGGTGTTGCATCCGGGTCACAAGTGGCCAGATCTAGTAGTCAGATCCAGAGTCTGCAGTCACAATACAGGAGTCAGGTGGGTCAGTATATCAAGAGATCAGAAGCAGCTCAGAACCTCGAATCAGATACAAGGAAATTGAGCCAGAGGAATAGGAGCCAGCGGCAGCTCCAGGCACCATCGCTCCAAGCACGTGCCTGGGGTGGCAAGCCGTGGGGGGTGCCCTGCCGGTCCCTGCGAGGGTGGCAGTCAGGCAGCCTTCTGCAGCTTGCCTGCGGGCAGGGCCGGCTCCAGGGGTTTTGCCGCCCCAAGCAGCTCCCCCCCTCCAAAAAAAGCTGCAATTGTGATCTGCGGCAATTCAGCGGGAGGTCCTTTGCTCAGAACGGGAGCGAGAGACCCTCCGCCAAATTGCCGCCAAATAGCTGGACGTGCTGCCCCTCTCCGGAGTGGCCGCCCCAAGCACCTGCTTGCTAAGCTGGTGTCTGGAGCCGGCCCTGCCTCCGGGAGGTCCGCTGGTCCCGTGGATTCAGCGGCAATTCGGCAGCAGGTACGCCAAAGCTGCGGGACCGGTGGACCTCGCGCAGGCAAGCCACCAAATCCGCGAGACCGAAGGCTGCCTGACTGCCGTGCTTGGGGCGGCAAAAAAGCTAGAGCTGCTGTCATAAGTAGATAGGTAAGGGTTAATTTTCTTTTACCTGTAAAGGGTGAACAAAGGGGGAACCAAACACCTGACCAGAGGACCAATCAGAGACCTGGATTTTTTTTAAAGTCTGGGAGGGAACCTGCAACCCGGGTCTTTTTGTTTCTCCTGTGAGTAAACAAGCTTTCGTCTAACTCCAACTTCTTCTAAAGTTCTACTATCAAGTGTGATACAAAGGAAACAAAGCACATAAGCTGTTAGGATTGCTTTTAACGGTTTGATAATTATTGGACTGGTTTACATGGCTTATCTTTAAATCAACTGTTATCCCATTCTTATAACCACAATCCCGATGATTTCTAATGCAGTGTTTAGAATTAATAATTTCTCTTTTATATAAAATTTCTTTTTAAAACTGTGGGATTTCTTTCCTATGAGCAAAGGAGAGAAATTCTGTCCCGAGCTCTGTCTACCCGTGGAAAGCTAGCGGAAGGGGGACCCAGCTGTGGTTACTTTCCTATGTCCCAGGCGGGAACAGCACGGGAAAAGTACAAAGAATAAGGTAAGATTAGTTCTGTTCCCTGTGGAGGGCTGCTTTTATGAAAGGAGCAGTTTCCTCAGTAGGGTGATTAAAGAGAAGTGCAGCAAATTCCCCTTCAGTTTTCTCAGACGAAACGTCTGAGAGAGAGAGGGAAGGGAGGGGAGATAATTCCCTTACCGGTAAGACTCATACTTCTGAGTCTTGGGGGTCTTTCCAGGGGAAGTTGGGGAGGCCAGAGAGGGGGTCCCCCCAAGGAATTTGGGGAACCCGGGCTGATAGGAGCCAGAATCCTATCTGGTGGCAGCGAGATAAGATCCAAGCTGGTACAAGCTTGGGGGAATCATAGTAAGCACCCAGATTTTGGACGCTAAGGTCCAGATTTGGGACAGACGCTTATCACAGCTGCCCTTGATAGGAGCAGGAAGCCCACAGTCCAGAACAGAGTGGAGCCCAGTTGTTCAAACAGCTTTCTGCTTCTGCTGATGGCTTAAGTAGGGCCAGCAGGCCAATCAGCTGCTCCGGGACTCCACTAATAAGACTGCAGGGGCAGAGTCTCAAACTGGGGCTGGACTTCATGGGTCGCAGGAAAGCAAGTATCAGCAGGCTACCAGATCTCTATGGGTTGGAGTGTCACTCATCCTATAAACACTGTGCTTCCAGGTTTGGACCTGGGTTGGTTCATGCCCTTCACGGAACCCTGTCACTGGTGGGCTGGCATCTGACTCCCTTAAAGGGACAGCCTTGTGACAGGTGATTCAATCAAAAGGACTGAGAGCAAGACAGATGTTGGGTTCTAGATGCAGCAGAGCCACTGATTCACTGTGTGACCTTGGCCAAGGCACTTGACTTCTATGTGTATGTCTGCATAGCCCACACCAGTGAGCCTCTCATCCTGGGTCAACACACTTGGAGTTGTGGGGCTTGGGCTACCGTGCTAAAAATAGCTGTGTAGACACTGGAGCTCTGACTAGGAAGTCTAGGGAGGGGAGTGAGCTTCAGGGCCCAAGCCGCAACTTAGAAGTGCTGTTTACACAGCTATTTGTAGCACGTGTCGGTTGACTCAGGCTCGGTGCTGCTAGCTGTGTAGATGTGTCAGACCTGCTGGGAATGTGGGGGAAAAATCCAAGGGCACTAAGAACCTGGTACTGTGGCTTAGCTAAGCTTTGCTGGGTAACACAATTACAAATCCTAGGGCCCAAAATAACAGTGATGCAGGAAGGCTCTGGGCATCTTCACAAAGGAGCCTTGTTTGTGCCAGCCATTAATCCAGGAGAGTGCTGTTAATGGCATCAGATTGTTTTCCTTCTATTAATGCCATTTAAGGTCACCTTGAAGGATACAAACTTGCCTATATTTTCCAGTCTGAGATTCAGGCAATGCACTCAGGCCTGGGCCAAAGAGGGGGAAAAGGAACTGAGGGCTTCAGGGGATAAAAAACAGACAAAATAATGCGATATTAAAAATAGTCTAACATTGATATGACCATAATAATAGAGAAAGAAATTGTTCGAAAACAAGCAAGGAGCTTTGTTAAGGAAATTAAATGCCATCTAGTGGAAGCAGAGGAGTAGTTCAGCTCTGCAAAGGGAAACCTACATCAAAGATAATCTTTAAGGCAATCGTCTCCTCTTGGAGCCCCACCGCAAAGCTCTTATCTGCACTGCGGATCTCTATTGCCTATGCTGCATTTCTTCAACATGAAGACTCATCACTGGTGCCAATGGGAAGCTCCACAGGAGGGCCAGTGCATATCAGAAGCTCCTCTATAAGGGCAACATTTGCCTAACTTAGTGCGGCCCATTGCATCAGGTCTTATCTGTACAAGGGGAAAGTCAGACTCACCAGCCCCAACCCAGTAAACCAGCTCTATAGGGAAAAAGTATGCTGACTTCATCACTAGCAATCGCATGAAGGTCACTATTCATAACAATTCGGGGGCTAATAATGTTACTTTCTAGTGCTCAAGTTCCACCAGTAGCTAGGGACTTTATTCATCACTGCTTCACTTACACACATAGGGGCAGAAGTCAATTGGAGTTTCAATCCAGTCTCTGGATCAGGACCATGTGATCCATGTGGGATATGACTGGGTCTAATTGTGAGCTCCATTTTGTGATGTAATCTCCATTTTGGATTAGGAGATCCATTTTGTGTTGTGTACTTACCTTATGTCTAACCTAAGATTATTATAATGTAGTCCAGAGAGCCAACCTCCCCAGGAAAGGCACTTAAAAGCTAAATGAATGACTATGACTGAGAAGCCATCACAGAGCAATCTAGAGCTACCTACTTTGATAGTCTCTCAGCTGATGGACCAACCCTATGGATTTTCTACACGGGGCACCAGTATGGCTGGTAGATCTGCAGCTTCTCACCCAGGCCCCATAGCCAAAAAGAGAGAGACTATATTTAAAGTGAGGATGTTTCTCTGAGCAGAAGGGAGCATCCATCACCATATTCAAGAAGAGAGTGCTGGAGAGAGAGAGAAGGCGGGAGGGACTCCATCTAGTCTGAGCCACTAAGGAGACCTCAAACTCATACAAGGGGTGAGATTAGATTAAGAGCAGGGGGTGCATCTCAGGACTTGTTATTTGCAAAGATCTCTAACTCTCTAGTGCTTTTTTAAGAATAAAGCTCCTGTGATTAAGAAGTTCTTTTGCTAAGTCTCTGTTCTTGCTTTCCTGCCACTTTGTCCCCAGAGTAATTAAATTAGAAGTCAGAGAGCCCATAGCAAGATGGAATTCTGGAGGAATGCATGTAAGTAATTGAGGGGCTCAGGAAGTCTGAGACTCTGGGTCCAAGGTCTGGGGTGGTTAGACTATGAAATCCCAAATCCCAAAAAAGGACCCAATGATCGGTCTGTTTCTGGAGTGTCCCTAGAAACCCAGAGCTAGAAACAGTGACTAGACTCAGCATAGACTTAGTTGGCTTGGAAAAATATGGGGCCCAACACTTGGATCCATTTGCAACAAATGGTGACCATCCAGAGTGGGACTGAGCCAGGTTGTAACAATTCAATCTTCTCAGTGAAGTAATTTTGCTATGAACTACAGTGAGAGGAGGATCAGGATCATGTATGGAGTTTTCATTCTTGTGTACTGACAGCTACTCACAGGTGGGTGGAGGTCAGTTGCATGCTTGACAGAAGAATTTGACTAAATGATGAGAAAATAGACAGCTTCGATCCATGTGAGAAGCAACCTCTATTAGTCTATAGCTAGGCTTTCAGATCAAAATAGGTGAGGATTACAGTATCTTAAAATACTGTTTTGCCTGAATCAACCATTTGTGACACCCCTAAAATTACTTCACTCTGCGACCTTTAATTCTAGTGCATGCTTTCAGGCAACAAGACAAAAACTTAACACTTGGATCCTTATTCACTGTAAGCTGGACCTCCACCATAGATCTAGCAATACTTAGGATCATTTGATGACTTCATGATGCTTTGAAGATGGACACAGCCTTCAGCTCTGCTATATTGTAAGACTATAAAATATTCATATGCTGTAAGGGCTCTCATAAACACCTCTCACTTGTAAGTGTGCGTGAGGCTTTGTGAACAGTCCTAGTGCAGAGATGGGCTTAACCCAAAATGTTTGGGTAGAAAACCAAACTATGTTCCTGAACTCTGTCTCTATTCTGAGCACAACAAAAACTCCAGATCTGAATAGTCCTGAAATATGAAGATGTTCTTCTCTGAAACCAAGCTCCAGGGCTTGGTCCTTTCGTCGTGATATTTTATACCATTCATATTCTACCAGCTAGATTGATTGGTTTCACAGGGAGTCAATCAGAGATCCACAAGTGGTATAAGGAGGAGCTTTATAGCTCCAAGATTCTTTTCTTATACACTATAATTAAAGAAAATTCTTAATACACTGTACATGAACATTAAGAAATAGAACTATGCTTTATTAATTGTGAGTAATATAGTAGCTCAGGTATCAATATCCTTACCCCCCAAAAATGATGCCTTTAAAAAAAAAAGGTAGCAAGTTATAGAAAAGCAGGGCCTGATACTACACAGCTGTGAACACTACCCATTAGCGGGATTACCGATATCTGCTTGTTTTCTACAGGTTAGTCTGTATCCACAAAAAGAACCCACAAGTACTCCTGTTCTTTTTGTTTTCTGCAGTCTCCCAGGAAAACTTACATTATGTATTCTTCATAGTGAGTGACAAGGGCAAGTGTTAAGCAGCATCATACCTACTAGGGCTGGTCTGGAATATACCGATTCCAATATAATTAGGGATCTGATGGGTTTTATGTCCCATCTTATTCCTCTATTTTTGTGTTTCAGCAATCCGAAAGAAAGTTAGGGTAACTGGAGCATGTCATTTCAGAAAGGTGCGATGCTACTAGCAACCTCCCATGCATGTGACTGAAAGATTCATTATTGTAACTGGCCCAAGATTTTTGAGTAGCTTATATTAGATCCAAGTTCAGAGCATCACTCAGAAACAGGAAGTAAGTTCTGGGATAGGTCTCCTCAAGGGACATCTGTGAGGAATCTTCAGCTGTGATTAACCTGATAGCATCTTCACAGCAGTTAAACATCATCTATCTGCTGAAAAAAAAATAAACGACCCTAAGAAGTCAAGTTCAATCAAGCCAGTTTCTCGGTCATATGTCATATCACTAAATTTGACTTCTCGTTTGTTTATTCCTCATTAAACAATCATCTTTCATTATGACACCTATTTATTTCCTACTTCTGTTAGCATTCTATATGTTTCCATTATTACCATAAACTATCACTGGATATTAAAGCACTTTGAGACCTTCAGGTGACAAGCTCAGCATAGTTATTACACCTAACAAATCCCTTTACCAAATTCTTTGCAGGGTATTTTCAAAGGCACAAAAGAGAGTTCATGCCTAACTCCTATTCACTTTTGTGCCTTTGAAAATCTCCCTCTTGGTACTATGCATTTATCTGCATGCATCTGACATCTCATTTGTACTGCACCTTCCTCTGAACTCTCTCATTTTTATACACAAAACATCTCACTTTAGAATACAGGCATTACGTTTTGAAAATGAAATCCGTGCCACCAGACTCCTTGTTGTAAACTGTGTGGAGTGGATTTGCATTTTTAAAATCCAGGAGGCTTAAGCAGAT
The DNA here is from genome assembly GCF_003597395.2 of Chelonoidis abingdonii. Lineage (NCBI taxonomy): Eukaryota > Metazoa > Chordata > Testudines > Testudinidae > Chelonoidis > Chelonoidis abingdonii. Next base: position 14,006,964 of record NC_133774.1, read on the forward strand.
CACCAGGGATCTAAATTTTGTGGAAAGGTTTGAATGAACGGATCAGTACGTGCCCCGGGGAACATCACGTTACCAGCTGCAAGAGCTCCAGACAGAACAGTAGATCAGGAGTAATCAGACTTCTGCCAAACAGACTGGCAGACTATGATTTCTCATTTACCTTCAGTGAGCGTGGCAGCTTTTCTATCATCCCAGCTCCCTTCTCTTTCTGCTTCTCCTTCACTGTCAATCTCATGATTCTTAAGCTCTTCAAATCACCAGGTCTCCCCACCCCTCAACACCTCCTATACGTGTCGAGCCAGATCCACCCTCTGCCTCTGCATCACAGATATTTGCAACCAATGCACTGTTCCAGCTTCACTCTGATGTCAAATTTCAGTCCGCCCACAAAACACTCCCCTTGCCTGGACAGTTGTATCAGTAGCTGAAGTGCCCTCCCGCGCTGAAATCCTGCCTAGGAGGTCAGCGGGGGACATGAGGTGGACTCATGGGGGTCAATGAGAGTTTCATGGCTTTATTAGCTATAAGATCAGGCTCATGGTGTTCATGAGCTGCTAATATTTCACTCCCTTTCAACCCCCCTTTTCGACTGGATCTGCAATATCTGGCCTAGTTCTTCGGAGCTTTCCTTCTCCTTTATGTGACAACAGCAGCTGTTTTTGCTAGCACAGCAGCTTGTTTCTTGAGTGAAACTTCTGCTTGGCTCATGATGCGCCACTGATAATGCAGCAATGTCCAGTGTCTCTTTGAGATTCTTTTAGCAGCATTTATAATATCAAACCATATTTCCACTTTTAAAAGAGGTTTTAGTCCCTGTTGGAGGGGATTCCATTCCTTTCAAATGTGAACAAAAATCAAAATCGATTCAGCTTTTAAAAAATGTACAAGGCAAGACAAAAATAGTTTTATTCAAGGCCGCCCGGGGGGGGGGACAAGTGGGGCAATTTGCCCCAGGCCCCAGGTCCTGCAGGAGCCCCCACGAGAACATAGTATTCTATAGTATTGCAACTTTTTTTTTATGGAAGGGGCCCTCAAAATTGCTTTGCCCCAGGCCCCCTGAATCCTCTGGGCAGCCCTGGTTTTATTTAAAAATTTATTTAGGCCTTGAGCCTGCATGCGAGCAGTCCCATTGACTTCTTTGGGACTACTTGGGTGAGTAAAGTTCTACATGCAGGTAGATCAGTGGTTGCAGAGTCAGGGTCTTAGATTATAAGCTATTTGGGGCAGGGACAGTCTTTTATTGCAGTGGTTCTCAACCTTTGCAGACTGCTGTACAGTGCCGGCTCCAGCTTTTTTGCCGCCCCAAGCGGCAAAGCGGGAAACAAATAAAAAGATAAAGCCGCGATCGGCAGCACTTCAGCGGCAGCTCCACAGCGCCGCTTTCATTTTTCGGCGGCAGGTCCTTCGTTCCAAGAGGGACTGAGGGACCCGCTGCCGAATTGCCACTGAAGACCTGGACATGCCGCCCCTTTCCATTGGCTGCCCCAAGCACCAGCTTCTTTCCTTGCTGCTGTCCCCCTTTCAGGAGGCTGATGTGTCTTGCATACCCCCAAGTTTCACCTCACTTAAATATTTGCTTACAAAATCAGACATAAAAATACAAGTGTCCCAGCACCCTATTACTGAAAAATTGGTGACTTTCTCATTTTTATCCTAAAGTTATAAAATAAATCAATTGGAATATAAATATTGTACATACCTTTCAGAGTACAGTATATAGAACACTATAAAACAAGTCACTGTATGAAATTTTAGTTTGTGCTGACTTCACTAGTGCTTTTTATGTAGCCTGTTGTAAACCCAGGCAAATATCTAGATGAGTTGATGTACCCTCTGGGAGTCCTTGGCATACCCCCAGGGATACGTGTAGCCTTGGTTGAGAACCACTGTTTTATTGTATAGGTAACCCGTCTGCCAGAAGGAGTTGGCAATAACAATGGCTCGGGTCAACATCTAGGGGCTCTTCTTAACAATAGACGATAGAACAACTCGAGCACGCATCCAGTAATTTGGGAAAATTCACCACCGTCCTGGGCACTGCTCAGTGGCAACACTTCCCCAGTTACAAGCATTAAGTCTGTGTATAGCAAGTAAAACTTAATAAACAGAAAAAAGGAACCCAGCATTAATTTGGGAAAAATACCTCAACTATGACTGAAAAGCATCTGACCATGCGCAAACACCCACCCCAGAGTACACTGAGCAGCGTCCTTTGCGTCCGTTTCTCATCTTGTGGTGTGAAAGTCCAACAACCAATGTTTCTTTAACACATCACTCCCCTCTTCTTCCATTGCACCCCCACTCACAGTTGCTGTCCTGCATCAGTGAAGATTCAGAGTTGAGAGATGCATTCACATCAATTCACCTTTTACCCCCTGCAAGGTCAGGGGATTGAGCAATGCCTCAGCTATGATGGCACATTCCAAGGTTCCACCACTTGACCCAGCTCTCAGTGATTTCAGTAGTTAGTGGGGAACCTCATGGCTAGTGCAGTCTGAGTAGTCTTTTTTCACTGCAACACTGTCCCACACCATATGCAAGGCTCAACACCTGGTTATCAGTAATTTCAGCTGTAGCAATCACTGAACAAAACAAGGACTCTCAATTGAATCTAATCAGCTCTGTCTTTAAACAGTGGAGATAGAAGGGCCAAATACCAACTGGAACTCTGCAGGCAGAGCCCACACCCCCCAGTATACAAACCTGTCCCCACCCTCTGTCTCTCTTTCAGTGGGTTTTGGCATCCCTACCCCTTGCTTAGTGAGTGAGGTACAATTTAGGGAAAATCCCTGAATCAGGACAGGCTAAGCACAGTTCTCCCACCCTTTACTCATACAATAAGGATAACAACATTCCATTATCCCCTGCACCCAACACCAGCCAAAACTGATCACTTTGGCAAAGGAACTCCATCTGCTGAATGCCTAGGCAGAGTCAATTACTGCTGGGGGAATTCTGTGCTTCTGCATGTGCACATAATTAATAAGATACACATATTTTTAATTTTTTGCGCAGAAAAAAGCTTCTGCCAAAATGTTGCTTCCGTTCCGCCTTTTGCCCACCAGAGGGTACTGTGGCAATAGAACAGCGCAGCAGCGCCTGGCCAGCAAGGGAAGAGAAAGAGCCTGAAGAGCTTTCTTCACAGCAGGCCAGGTCAGGAGACAGGGGCTATTGGGAGACAGACAACATGGGGCTGTTGGGGGGTCAGACAGGGGCTCATAAGGGCTAATGGGGGAGGACAGACTGGGGCAGGGGTTGAATGGGAGTGGAGGCACAGGGCCACATGATGATAGGGGAGGAGATACATAGGGACAGGGGAGTGGCTGGGTGGGGGCACAGACACATGGGGACGGGGGAGGGGTGCAGGGCCACATGGGGATGGGAGGATTGGGTGTCTGAGTGGGGGTGGAGGGACACATGTGGACAGGGGATGCAAGGACATACAGGGGTGTAGAAACCCATGGGGACAGTGGCAGATGTGCCTGACTGAATAGGAGAGGCTACGGGTCAGCCAGGGTCTGCATGGGGGAAACTCCCTAACAATCCCTCTCACCCCCCAAAAAAACCCTGTCCCGTACTTTTCCCACTCACACCCAACAACCCCCCAAATTCACACCCAAGCTCCTTCCCAGCAATTTAATTCCCTCTCCCTCAGTGCCTCCATTACCCCTGACTCCCCCAAGCCTTTGCACTGCTTCTGAGGGGTGTGGGAAATAGGGTTCTGTAGTGTAGTTTCAATGAATTATTACTCCGAGTTCTGTATTAACATGCCTAGTAAGGAATCTATTTGTCAAATAACCTTTCTTGTCTGTATTGTTACAGACATACCTGCTGACAGATATTTTGAAATAAAGGACCAAAAATAATTTAAACTGGTGTGATTATATGGTGTTATTTTGCAAATAAAATATGCAGAATTTTTAATTTTTTGGCACAGAATTCCCCCAGGAGTAGTCGGTGTGTTTATGCAAACACAGTCTGTTCCCAAAGTCTTTTCCCCTAGCTCATCCTTAGATGTCAGGGGAGAGCTCGTCCAGTCCCTGTTTACATATGTTTGTATATGTCTGGAGCCTTTGGACACCTCAGTAACATAATTAAACAACAATAATAATAGTAGATTGGTGCCATCTGGAGCAGCTTCCCTGCCTCATCAACTCTTCATCACTTTTCACACCTCAACCTACCCTTAAAGTTTTAAAACCAGATTGAATAAAACACTAGCAAATATACAGTAATGTAAGGAATGTACCTACATTGTTCAGATGATGGACTAAAATGATGTAATGTGTTTTTCCATCTCTGTTTTCAGTTATTCTGTCTAAGCTGACAAATGTATTTATTTTAGGTGCCCATCCCAAACTCTAGGTAATTGATTTTGTTTAAAACACCACACCCATCAAATTTAGAACCTTCAGCCTAACGAAGTCAGCTACTCAATTGCACAGCAAGAACAGTGAACCAAATCCACCAGACTCCAACTTCACCACCACTCGGTCTGCAGCGCTGCTGCTATAAACCCACATTTGTCCCAAATGGTCTCACGATAGACATGGGCTTTGCTGTATTTCTAGAAGGTAGAACTATGTATTTCTCCCCTTGTCTATGCACCTTAATATCTCTTCCCAGTGACCAGTCATATGAATGGGTATGTGACAGGGGTGTGCTCCCCACGTGAGCTCAGCAAGGGCTGGATTAGGCCAGATGGACCCAATCAATTCATTAGGCTGCAAACAGGAGAGATTTAAATTAGGAGGTGGCCACTGATTTTGAACAGGCTCACATGTGCAGGACTAGGCAGGGCTTGTATAAAGCCAGGTAGCTGGGTGTAGGTGGAGGCTACTGCTGAAATAGGTGGTCACTGCTGGGGAAGAGGAAGAGGAAGAGGAAGAGGAAGAGGAAGGAGTGTCAGTAGCAGCTGCTAGGAAAGATTGCAGTGAAATAGGCTGTAGTCACCCTTGGAATGGAATAGGGGAGGCAGGAGACCATGGCCTCATCACTTTTATAAATGGGAGGGCAATACCCTCCCACTTTATACTGGCTATAAGGTGAGCAATGGGGTGGAGAAAAGCAAGTTGGAGGGAACCCTCAGCGATAAAGGAGGATGGTGGCAGCTCCTCCCCAATACACACACTTTTAGGAAGCTTCTGCTGCTCCTGTATGGAGGAAGTTTGGAAACTGGCAAACCCAGAAAGGGAGGAATCAAGGACTTCAGTGACCTGGCTGGAGGACCAAGCTACAGTGAGGAAGCTGCACACCCAGAAGTGAGCAGTAGAGTGACCGTACATCCTGTTTTGGCCAGGACAGTCCCTTTTTTTTTTTTTTTTTAAGCCCTGTCCCGGCCATCCCGACTCTTTCCAAAAAGAGGCATTTGTCCTGTTTGCTCTTGCTGATTTGATCAGTTGGCAGGAGCAAACAGGACAAATGACCACTTTTGTCAAAAATGTGGGGTGCAGTGCAGAGGGGGTGAGCAGAGATGCTACCCCCACACACACAATGGGGGACAAACAGCATTCCAGCATGCGCCCCTCCTCACAGGCTTACAGCGACTGGACAACAGCAATGAGGGCCCTTGGGCCAGCAGCTGGGGGTGTCCTGTTTCCTTTTTTGGAAATATGGTCACCCTGGTGAGCTGGGTGGCAGACCGAGACAAGATGGGAGAAGACCATAACGAAGGGAAGCACAAGCTGGGAGAGCTAATCCCAAAATGGCCAGCAGGAGGTGCTGCAAGTAGTGTGCTGCCTGTGACAGGTAGCCATCATTTTTTTCCATGTGGTACAATGGGGCCAGCAGGAGGTGAACACGGGGGACTGTAAACGCCACATGGTAACTCTCCTGGAGTTTTCAGAACATAATTTCCTCTAGCATGTTGATAGCAAACAGGGAGGGGACAAGCCTACTCTCAAATCCAGGTGACACATAAGGAATAGCAAGCCTTGAATTTATGGGCACAGGAGCTTTTGTGCACAGAGAGTTGCTTCTTAAAGAGGCTGTGCTGGTTGTCACCTGACCTTTGGCAGTATAGCTCCAGTCTGAGTCCTGTTGCCATTGGCTGAGTCCCCACCCCAAAGGCTCTCAAGTAGCATCCACAGTAGGTATCCTGTAAGAGTTAATGATGTCCCAGGAAACTTATGGCCATGTGATATTATGGAGGCCATGAGCTTAGCAGGATTTCCCAAAGGACTGGATACTGAGCCTGACCTCATTTACATTAGAGAAAACAAGTTTCAGGAGGCATAAAACCTCTCCTGCTTCAGAGCATAAACCAACCGCTAAACTGCCTGAGATTAGAAAGACTTCCCCTGTGGATGGATTATTCCAAAATTCTGCACTGCAGGGATTCACACACACCTTCCTTGGAAGCAGCTGGTTTTGGCCCCTGTCAGACTGGACACTGACTAAATGAACTACTGGTCTGATCCAGTAGGATAATTCCCATGGTTCCATTGTGATCTGAACAGAAGAACTATTAGAGAGAGAAGGTGCGTGAGGTAATATTTTATTAGGCCTTGCCTCACGAATATCCTGGAACATAAATCCAGATCATCACTCTGGGAACCACACAGAGAGGACTGTCCACCCATGAATCCCTCTCTGCCTATCTGGATGTCCCTGTTCTGGAGCTCTGCAGAGTTCAGGATACAGGCAGAAGTGAAAGTAAGCCGGTCTGGTCCGGTATGGCGTACCGGCAAGAGCCAGTATGCCGTGCTGGACCGCACCAGCTTCCACGGCAGGGATTGAAAGGGCTCTGGACTCCCCGCGGCTGCGGGCAGCCCAGAGCCCTTTAAATCTCAGCTGCGGCTGAGATTCAAAGGCCTCTGGGTTGCCCGCAGTGTTGGGAAGCTCTGAGCCCTTTAAATCTCAGCCGCAGCTGGGATTCAAAGGGCTCTGGGCTGAATCCCAGGCTGAGGCCAGGATTTAAAGGGCTCGAGGCTCCCCTCAGTGGCAGGAGCCCCGGGCCCTTTCATTTGCCCCTGAGCCCGGGAGGGCTCCCAGCCACCTCTTCAGCTAGGAGCCCCTGTTGATTTAAAGGCCCTGGGTCTCCCAGCCACAGCTGGTGCCTCAGGGCCTTTAAATCTTGAGAGGCCACGCCTCTTCTGGATGAGGCCATGCCCTCTCAGGACTCCAGCAGTACCAGTAAGCCCTGTAAGTTACTTTCACCCCTGGATACAGGGCAAAAAAACGCAAAACCTGCAGCATGATATTGTCATCTTGCAATACTATGCCCTGTAGAGCCCACAATTTCTTCATGGAAAGCTGAGCCGCAAGTAACATAGCTCAGAGCTGTAGCACTTCCTTCTGAGTCCTCCCCAAGGCCTGCATGTTGGGGGATGCTGTTGCATTAAGCCAAAGGCAGCTAGCATTGCGGGAGCAGTACTGCCTGGGGGCAGGGGAAGCTGTTGATGAGAAATTGCACCTTTTGGGGACAGTTCCTGTCTAGTGTACATATGGATGAATTTTATTCTCCAAGCATAACTCTGTTAAATTCAACTCCGTCACCTTGTCTCAGTGGAGTTACAGCTGGAGTGAATTACACCCGGAGTGAATTCAGCAAAGTGTATTCTAGCAGCAGACCATCTGACAGCAGAGACTGGAAGTTTATGCTGTGAAGGAGAGAATAAGAACAGCAGCATCCTGAGAAATATAAAAATGTCAGCAAATGTACCATAAAAAGCAGGAAGAGGATTAGCAGCCTTTAAAGAGAGTTCTGTAAATGGTGTACAAGTCAAAAGGTACTTTGGGTAAGAGAACCGTCAGTTCCACAGGGGGAGAAGGTCCTGCACATGTAAAACCATATGTGGAGGGTGAGCCAGATTAATGCCACTCTTTGGTGGAGCGTGTTCATCTGGCAAATATTCTACAGACTCATGCTCTGTTACCACGTGTGTTTTTCTTTGTAGCTAACATATACATTGGAATGTACTAATCACAACAGAAAATAAACCTACATATACAATGGTGAGTATTTCTAGAATCATTTCTGAGCACCAGACGTGCAGCATGGCTCTAAGACTTTGTGTGAGCATGCTCTAAAAAAAGCTTTCTTAAACCATCCACTCTTAAGAACCAGCTCTCTGAAACAGAAGCTGCTGGATTATGGAAACAAATGGAGTGGTGATTCATAGTTTGTTGCTTTATAAACTTTGTGCTTCGAGAAATAAGCTAATTTGCTGAGGAAAAAAATTGTCTTAACATGTTACTGCAAAATAGGGCTTAAGTGCATGTTCAGTGATATATAAGGCTGTGCAGGGCTTCTGCCTCTGTAAGGAAATCCAAGTGAGTGACAGGCAATTCTTCAGCACAAAACAACTGTGTTTTTTTCAACTCTGTTGTGACATGACCAGGTTGATTAAAGGAAGCTGCTTGGTGTTGGTGCTTGACAACACTGCAAGATATGTTATAGGAAAAATGTGCTTTCATGCAAAAAAAGCTTGTAATCAAGGTGTATGGTCACATTTCCTATTGTGCAGGGAAATGAATACCGCATATAAATTCACAAACGCTGAGTGACAAGAGCTCCTTAGCCTTTTTGAAGGACTCTGATCAATAAAACTAGCTTGTAGTTAGTTTCACTTACAGTAAATCAAGAGAGCAAAGAGAACTATGCTTACCTCTACTGGGAACTTCTTAATAGTGAAAGATTCTGAGCTCTAAGGTTTTTCTTTCCTCTGTTATGTTATTGCTTTGAGCAATAGGACACACCTAATAGTTCCTGTTAATGAATTGAGTCTTTAAGATTAAATGTAAATCCAAAGTCCTGCTAACTCCTTATGGCTTTTAAAACTGATATACCTTTTTTAATAGACACAGGGTTGTGTGACCCAGGGAGTCCCTCACTGCCAACTGGCAGGAGGCACCTCATATTATAAGTTGCATCAGGCCTGCTCACTCATTGCCCCAAAACACTGTTGCCAGGGGCGGCTCCAGGCACCAGCACGCCAAGCACGTGCCTGGGGCAGCAAGCCATAGGGGGTGCTCTACCGGTCGCCACGAGGGCGGCAGGCAGGTTGCCTTCGGTGGCATGCCTGCGGAGGGTCCGTTGGTCCCACGGCTTCAGCGGACCTCCCACAGGCTGCCTCCGAATCCGCGGGACCAGGGACCTCCCGCAGGCAAGCTGCCGAAAGCAGCCTGCCTGCCGTGCTTGGGGTGGCAAAATACCTAGAGCTGCCCCTGACTGTTGCCATAATCTGTATCTAAAAGGTGTCATGAGAGGTGGTATATGCAACAAGCTGGACATTAATATTATTGTGTGATGTATGTAGGGGGAAGTGTATAAAGAATTATAGAAGTGCTGTGAGCATGCTGCTGCTATCAGGTCTTTTAGCCAAAGCTGTGCAGCACAGAAGCATCCAGGGTTACACAGCAGGTGGTGACAGAACTCCTTACAGGTCTGGGTGAACCCCCATAGCGTGTCACACCTTCCTTCTTGCAGTACTGCAGGAGGTCACCTATAGGCAGTGGGTCAGAGCCCTCTTTCCTGGACGGGGCAGTTGCCACTATATTTTCTTTCCTCTTAATAGCCGCAATTTCCATATAAAATTCTCCAGGTGTCATGCACCACTACAAGAGCTTGGCATTTGCACCCCTGGTCCTCAGTAACCAGACTAATGGAGGAGAATCATGAGTCAGGACCTTGAATTTCCTGGTAATGAGATAAGCCCTGAGCGGCTTTATTGCCTACACTATGGCATAATATTCTTTTACTAGGACAGAAAAATAGGTCAGTCTCTTGCTTAAGGGGGTGGTTTTTTGTTTTTGTTGTTTCCCCGATTGCACCAGTGCAGCCCCTAAACCAAGGTCTGGTGCGTCTGTACCCAGCTCAATCATTCTCTCAGAGTCTAGACTGGGCAGAACAGGCTTTTCAGACAGGATTTTCATCTTATCAAAACCCTCCAGACATGGCTTTGACCATACAAAGTTGTTTGGTTTTATCTTTTTGCATAAGTATGTGTTTGCAGATACAATACCACTAAATCTGTCCACTAATTAGCAGTAATAGTTGACCACGCCTGGACCTGTTTTTTGGTTGGGATACAGGTCAGTTAGCTATAGCTTCTATATAGAAGGGATCTGGAGAGATTTGTATTTCTTTATGAATCTGTCATTGTACTTTGTACACCCTACCATTCAGCCACCAGATCAATGAGGTGTGTAACAGGGACTTGGTGACCAGGCAGCCTAATGGTTGGATCTCATGGCTCTCAGCCCCCTACTGGCTGAGTGGCTACAACCTTTAAGGCTGGGGAAGGTTGGGAGTGGGGGGGATACAGGCCTTCCCTTTCCACTGGGTCCTAGCCCAGGGCCCTGTGTATGTCAGCCCATGAACAGGGAGGTTGGAGTCTCTCCCAGCAGGGAGTCAGAATCCACTGACCTGGGCTACTTCCTACCAGTCCATTCAGTTTGGGGTCCAGCCTCTCTAGTCCAATCTACCAGCCAGCTTGCTTCCCACAGGATTCCCTGTGACGTTCAGACAACATCTTGCTGCGGTCCCAGGCTCCTTTGCACAGGGCAGCCACAAGCTGGTGAAGGCAAGTCCCTCAGTGTCTCTGGGGTTTGCTCAGTCATTTACTTCCCATGCTGGCGGTTTCTGCCCCGTCTCCCTTGGCTGGGAAACCAGTGCTTGCTTCCCTGGCTGGCAGGCCAGTGCTTCATCCTTTCAGACAGGGAGGCACCTAGCTCCTGCCTCTTCACCAGTCAGCCTTGAACCAAACCAGGCTCCCTTCTTTTATCCCCCCTCCAGGTCTGGCACTGGCTGCAGGTATAGTAGGGATGGGCTAGCTGAGCCCAAAGACTTTCGTTAACCCCTGGTGTGCTGGTTGGCATTCCTCTGCTTCATCATAAGGTGTAATGCCTGAGACCCCCTTCTTCACAAAAGCAGCAGAGAATCCTGTGGCACCTTATAGACTAACAGACGTTTTGGATCATGAGCTTTCGTGGGTGAATACCCACTTTGTCAGATGAGTGTAGTGGAAATTTCCAGGGGGAGGTATATATATGCTAGCAAGCAAGCTAGAGATAACGAGGTTAGTTCAATCAGGGAGGATGAGGCCCTGTTCTAGCAGTTGAGGTGATGAAAAACCAAAGGGATGGAACTGCTTCTGTAGTTGGCAAGCATTCCAGTCTTTGTTCAACCCTGAGCTGATGGTGTCAAATATTGATTATGAATTGAGCTTCGCAGTTTTCTCTTTGAAAGTCTCGGTCCTGAAGTTTTTTTGTGCAGGATGGCCACCTTCAAGGTCTGCCTATGTAAGTATGGCCAGGGAGGTTTGAAATGCTCTCCTACAGGTTTTGTCATCATTAGCCTTCCTAATATTGCATTTACCTCATATCTGATTTAGTGTCCATTCTATTCCTTTTCACACACACCTATTTGGAATCTGCTTCTTTATTGTGAGGCTTTAAGCCTTTAATGTACTGTTTGTGAGCAACGATTACTGTGGGGTCCTTTTCACCATATGCGATTCATTTCTCATTTCTCTACAACCTCAACAGGTCCTGCCATGGTTTCTGATTTGTTTTTACAGGAACGGACCTAGATAGTAAATCCCCCCACACCTCAAGAGCTCATCACAAGCATTTCATCATCATGCCCTTTTGTCTGTGTTGGCTACCCAGTAAGGCGTAGTTTACCATTTCCAATTATGTCTTTTCAACTCCTTTCTGACCTTTCTGTACATATTCAGTCACTGGCTTCCCTTCTGGGTTCAGTCCTCCTTCCCAGCAGTCATCCCGAGGAGATTCTTTAGGGGTTTCCCTTATCCCCCTTACTCCTGTACAAGAGATCAAAAACGAGGTACCTGCAGACTGGAGACACTTCCGTTCTAAGCAAAACAGAGGGGAACGTTTCGTCCCGTCCTGGGCCCTTTATTTGCATACATTTCCAGCAACGGATCTTTAGCTGTCCCATCTGACCTCTCAACAAACACTTCAGCCCATCTGTGAGGTCCAAGTGTTTTACAATAGCCACGTTAAGCTGGGGCTGGGCTGGGGCTGGGGTGGGGCTGAGGGACTGCGATGGGGTGGGGTCTATATTTTGCCCTTTGTGTAGGGCGTGGTCCCCAAGCCTTTTTGTGGCCAGTAGCACATTCATGTTTTCAAAGGAAGTGTAGAGTGGGTGCCAACTTTTCAGGCTTATTTATAGTGTACATTAAACAATTACGAAAACTATTTATTAATATACATAATATATGAATCCATAAGACAAAAGGTGATTTTACATGTAAAAGTATTAATTAAATTATTCGGCAATTACTCTTTCACCTTACCATGTGAATTTGCTTTTTTATCTACCTGTAAGAAAAACTAAGGAGTTTTTACAAAATAAATATCACAAACAGTTTTCATCTTATTTATTTTTAAAAAGTTAAACATTGTTGAACTCCTGGTCCAAATATATTTATTATTCTTACTTTAACATAGACTGAAGCTTGCAGCCCCTGAGTTCTCTGTTCCTGGCAGCCGCAGGGCCACGGTTTCTCTCCGGCTTAAGCTGCGGCCCCGCACCTGCCAGGGACAGAGAACACCAGCGCCCATAGCCTGCAGTCCCGGCATTCTCTGTCCCTGATAGGTGCAGGTCCGTGGCTTCTCTCCTCTGCTGGGCACTAGGCGGGCGCACATAAATGCCCTGGTGGGTGACATGGTGCCTGCAGGCACTGTGTTGGGGACCACTGGCTTACGGCAACTGTCCCTCATGTGTTCAGTGGAATTACATGTGAAACACCCTCTGGGGTAGTTCTCCTGTGGAGGGAGTCTGTGAATGTGATTTCAAGGAGGGGAGCGGTTCTGGGGAGATAAATGCCTGGGCTCCCACCCTTCCTCTTTCTTTACAGGTGCAAAATGGGCCTGTATATAGGAATCAGCCAAATTGACAGCCACATGTGCAGACTTTAGGGATTTCTCTCACATTGCAGCTCTGATTTCTTCAAAAAATATACACTCAGAAAATGCTCTTGTGCAACGAAGTCAAGTAATTGGTCATAATTCTCTAATTCCTTTCCCTCATCAAAGCACACATCCTGTATGACTCATTAACACCCTTTTCGACATTTCTAAATCTCCCTCTGTACACTACAATATTGCAATACAGCTTTCGCAATACAGCCTTTCTACATTCATCACATTTCAAAGCCTGTTCAATTGGCATTTCTTTAAATACATGTAATGCTTTACTTGAGAGCTTTGGAACCGGCATGGGAATTTTCTTGTCTGCTGGGACTTTATGGAACTCAGTCTTTCAAAGTAGTAAAATATTCCTCAGTACAATCTGATTCTTTGTATGCAGGGCATAGCTTGTCCCAGCTGGGTGTTTCTTGGGAAGAGAGAGTACCTCTGGGCTGCAGAATCTGTTCATGCTGCTTCATCATGTCCAGGTTATAACAGCCATTCTCTCTCCCCTTCTTGGGCTTCCTTTTTGTTTAGTTCCATGGTTCATTGGTGTGCTTCCTCCTGCTGATGCTTTGCTGCCTCCCTCTCCTTGGCTCTCAGCTCTGCTTCCCACCTCTAGTGCTCTTGGTCCTTCTCCATTTTAGCCATCTCCAAATTGCTGGTCCACTCTGCTACCTCCAACTTCTGTACCTCTGTCTCAGCCAGTTTGAACTGCATGGCTGCCTTGCTGAGGGCTGTCTCTTTGACCACTGTTTCTTTTGTTACTTTTGTCTATCCCAAGGGTCGGCAACCTTTCAGCAGTGGTATGCCGAGTCTCATTTATTCACTCTAATTTATGGTTTCGTGTGCCAGTAATACATTTTTAATGTTTTTTAGAAGGTCTCTCTCTCTAAGTCTATATATTATATAACTAAACTAGTCTTGTATTGTAAAATAAACAAGGTTTTCAAAATGTTTAAGAAGATTCATTTAAAATGAAATTAAAATGTTGATCTTACGCTGCCGGCCCTCTCAGCCCACTGCCGGTCTGGGGTGCTGTTCACCTAGGTTGGCAGCGGGCTAAGCAAGGTCTGCGGCCGGAACCTGAGGTGTGGGGCTCAGGGCAGAGGGTGTGGTGTGTGTGTGTGGGAGGTCAGGGCTCAGGGGAGAGGGCTGGGTGACTGCCCCCTAAGAACTCCCAACCCTGCTGCTCCTTGTCCCCAGACTACCCCGTCCTGGGACCCCTGACCCCAACTGCCCCCCATGACCCCACCCCTACCTAAGCCTCCCTGTTCCTTGTCCTCGGACTGGACCCTATCCCCTCCCTGTCCCCTGATTGCCCCAACCCTTATTCACACCCCTGTCCCCAGCCAGACCCCTGGGACTCCCATGTCCCATCCAACCACTCCCTGCCCCGACAGGACCCCCAGAACTCCTGACCCATCCAACCCCCTCAACTCCCTGCCTGCGCCAACCCCTCTCCACACTCCTGCCTCCTGACAGGACCCCCAGAACTCTCAACTCATAAAAACTCCCCAGCTCCTTGTCCCCTGACCACCCCCTCCAGAGACCCCCCCCAAGACTGTCTTTGCTCCCGGTCCCCTGACTGCTCTGACCCTTATCCACCCCCTGCCCCCTCACAAACCCCAGGACTCCCATGGCCCATCCAACCCCCGGCCTCTGCCCTGAGCCCTGTACCCCCCACCGTAACTCCCCCCCCAGGACCCTCCTTGCTCCCGGTCCCCTGACTGCTCTGAACCCTATTCACCCCCTGCCCCCTCACAAACCCTGGGACTCCCATGCCCCATCCAACCC